>NC_061862.1:45740270-45796851 GCF_907164915.1 Impatiens glandulifera | reverse complement strand
TTAGATTATTTAAGTGTGAACACTTTAACTAACTATGTAATGAGTTATACGAGGGAGGATCTCCTTGCAAAAATGTCGTGAGATTAAAGTTAACTTTTTCGATACTTTTGTAAATGTTTAGACTCTATTTTTGTTTAATGACTTTGGGAAAGAAATGAACTTTGTTTTGAGACAAATAACTCATTATTAGGGTGAGGTGGAGTGCCACTAAATGATTTTATTTTATATTACATTGGATGGACAATTGTAGTAGGGTGAGACGTTTAATGCCCACAATCGAAAACATCCTTATCAACTCATGTCGTATGCTCATCTATTTCTTATTATTGTCAATTAATATTTTCACTGTAATATTTTCTTCCTTTACTCTCATGTCTTTTGTGTCCATCTTTTATTATAATAAGTTATTTTCATTGTCTCCGAATATGTATTTTTATTACCGTTCAACGATTTATTAAGTGTTTTATTTTATTTATCACATAAAACTGTTGAGGTGTTCCTTGCAATTACGGGCGGGTTCTTAAATTCCGGGTAAACGGGTCAAGGTTTTCTGTTATGAAAACGGGTTAGAGTATAAATATTTTTTTTTGGTATTTTTCTCATAACATAGTAATGTTGAGAGAGAGTGAATTACAGATCTAGGGTTTTCTGGTTTCCATCTTCTTCTTGTTCTTTGGCTGATTCAGAAAGAAAGATTGAGAGAGCTTTTGATTGTGGAGTAGTCCAATCATTCCTAGTGTAATCACTTCTTTCATTTGAGAGCAGGGCATGTAAGTTTCTACTATTGACATTTCTTTGATTTAGTGAAACTTACCACTCCCGTGGACGTAGGTCGATTTTGACCGAACCACGTATATTGCATTGTTATTGCTTTGTGCTATTTCATTTCTTAGTAATCTGTTTGTCGTCATAGACGATTTGGAAACCGATTTATTACAGATTTGATTTCTAAGAACATCCGTAGTTTTGCTGTTGCAAAACCCAACAGTGGTATCAGAGCAGTATTGATTGATTATCTGTTTTAACATTGGAGCAGAGTGCTCTACTGGTTACTTGACGAAATTCAAAGAGGAGATCAACTGGTTTCGTTGATGGAGTTTTTGTCAGTTGTTAAGGCAGTAATAATGGGGAAATCTAGACCTGATATGGTGAGTCTGAATGGTACAAACTACAGGCAATGGAAACTGATGATTAGTGATCTATTAGTTTCAAATTATTTAAATGAAGCAATTGAAAATGAGGGTGTTAGACCTAAGACTACAAAAGAGGCTGATTGGAAAAGACAGATAGAAAGGCCTGCAACTTTATTCGTTCATGGGTTGGTGTAAATGTTGTGCACCATGTTGAGAACGAGACTACGACGTATGGTGTGTAGAGTAAACTTGAATCTCTCTATGTTGGAAGGTCAGTAGGGAATAAAGCAGCACTAGTACGAAGGCTGGTGAGTCTAAAGTACATTGATAATAAATCAATTGATGAGCACTTGAATGAATTTCAAAATATTTTGAATCAGCTGAGTAGTATGAAGATAAACTTTGATGATGAGGTGCAAACACTTTTAGTCCTTGGATCTTTACCTGAAAGTTGAGAGACACTTATTATCACTCTCAGCAACTCAACACCAAATGGTAAAGTCAACATGACATTTATCACCAGTTCCTTACTTGATGAGGAAAATCGAAAGGGGGATAAACCCTCTAAGTCTGATATGTTGGTGACTGATAGAGGAAGATCAAAGGATAATAGAAGTGATTCGAGCAGGGGCAAGTCTAAAAGCAAGTCTAGAGCTCCAAAGAAGGATGGTGCTTGCCATTAGTGTGGCAAAATTGGTCACTGGAAAAACGAGTGCTGGAAATTTAAAAATGATAAAGCGAAGGGTACGATGAAGCCTAGAGAAAAGAAAGAACAGAGTGCAGATACATCTACTTATGCTTCAGATGGTGAACTGACATATGCTTCTAATTGTCAAGACTCCTGTCTTAGCACATCTTCAAATGAAACAACATGGATTGTTGACACAGGTGCCTCATTCCATATTACTCCACACAAAGGTTACTACCAGACCTATAAAGCTGGTGATTATGGTGAGGTTTGCATGAGTAACAGTGGTGTGTCCAAGATAGTTGGTCTTGGTGATGTTAGAATCGAGACAAACATGGGTTGTTTCCTGACATTGAGAGATGTAAGACATGTTCCTAATTTGAGAATGAATTTGATTTTAGTAGGTAAGCTCGATGATGGAGGTTACCATAATGTTTTCAGTGGTGGAGCATGGAAGCTAATGAAGGGTTCATTGGTTATTGCACGAGGTAAGAAATGTTGTTCCTTATACAAGACAAATTTGAAAATTGTCTATGATGCAGCATATTCTGTTTTGATGGAGTCATCCTCTGAGTTGTGCCACAAGAGACTAGGTCACATTAGTGAAAAATGGCTGAATGTTTTGATCAAGAGGAATGAGCTGCTGAATCTCAAGGATGCTCATCTTGAAAATTGTGAGCATTGCTTGAAGGGTAAACAGAACAGAGTCTCCTTTAGTAAGTCAAAAGTAGAACTGAAAAAGAATGTCCTTGAACTGGTCCATACAAATGTTTGTGGTCCTATGAAGATTAAATCCATAGGTGGTGCTTCCTATTTTTTAACATTCATAGACGATGTATCTAGGAAGGTTTGGGCCTATGCTATAAAGTCCAAGGATGAGGTTGCATCAAAGTTTGAGGTCTTTCACAAGCTGGTTGAAAGAGAGACATGAAGAAAACTGATGAGGGTGCGGTCAGATAATGGGGGAGAGTACATAGGCTCATTTGATGTTTATTGAAAAGAGCAGGGTATTCGACATGAACAGATTGTGCCCAAGACTCCACAACAAAATGGTGTGGCAGAGAGGATGAACAGAACAATGTTGGAATGGATGAGAAGTATGCTCTCCCATGCCAAGTTGGCTAAGCATTTCTGGGCTGAAGCCATGAGCACTAAAGTGTATGTGATCAACTGTTCTCCCTCCAATCCATTGAATAATAAGTGTGCAGAAAATGTCTGGTCAGGTAAAGATGTTAATTATGACTATTTACGTATTTTTGGTTGCAGAGCTTTTGTGCATGTTCCAAAAAATGAGAGGTCTAAGTTAGATGCAAAAACCAGGCAATGCATATTTTTGGGTTATGGTGATGAAAAATGGGGATACAAGTGTTATGACCTAGTTGACAAAAAGGTTTTGAGAAGCCGATATGTGGTATTCCTTGAAGATCAGACTATTGAGAATTTTGAAGATGGTGAAAATCTTGATGTATATATACGTGACCTTTCTGGTCTTGAGCTAAGTCTTTTGAGATGAAAGACTTGGGTCAAGCAAGACAAATTCTTGGAGTGCAGGTCATTCGTGATCGGGTGAAGAAAAGGCTATGGTTGTCTTAAGAGAGATATATTGAGAAGATTCTAAATCGATTCTATATGGACAAGGCAAAACCAGTTGCTTGTCCATTGGCCACACACTTGAAAATAAATAAGACAATGTCTCCCAAGGATGAAGAGGAAAGACAAGAAATGTGCAGTGTTCCATATGCTTCAGCAATAGGCAGTCTGATGTATGCAATGGTCTGTACAAGACCGGATATAGTTCATGCGGTTGGAGTACTTAGTCGTTTCCTTTCAAATCCCGGTAAGACACACTGGGAAGCGGTTAAGTGGTTAATGAGATATCTTCGAGGAACCTCCAAATACGCTTTATGTTATGGTACTGGAAAGTCACATGTTGAAGGTTTTCTGATTCAGATATGAGTGGTGATATTGATACAATGAGATCAACTTTAGAGTATTTGTTTACTTTTGGAGGAGGAGCTGTATCATGGCAGTCTCGTCTACAGAAATGTATTGCTTTCTCTACTACAGAAGCTGAATATATTTCCATTAATGAATATTGTAAGGAAATGAGATGGATTAAAGAATTGTTGAAAGAAATAGGCATTACACAAGACAAATTTATGGTGTTTAGTGACTCACAAAGTGCTATACATGTGAGCAAAAAAATCCAAGTTTCCATTCACGTTCAAAACACATCCAAAGAAGGTACCATTGGATCTATGAAGTGCTCGAGAAGAAGGAGTTATACTTGGAGAAAGTGCATACAGATGAGAACGGGTCAGATATCATGACAAAGGGCTTGTCAAGAGGCAAACATGAGATATGTTGTGCCAAAGCCGGAATGGTTCTGGCAGGAGCGTCACGATGATAAATGTTTATAGCAACATTCTCCCATGGCTCGGAAGGGGGAGAATTGTTGAGGTGTTCTTTGCCATTGCGGGCGGGTTCTTAAATTCTGGGTAAACGGGTCAGGGTTTTCTGTTATGAAAACGGGTTAGAGTATAAATACTTTTTTTTTGGTATTTTTCTCATAACACAGTAAGGTTGAGAGACAATGAATTATAGATCTAGGGTTTTCTAGTTTCCTTCTTCTTCTTGTTCTTTGGCTGATCTAGAGAGAAAGATTGAGGGAGCTTTTAATTGTGGAGTAGTTCAATCATTCCTAGTGTAATCACTTCTTTCATTTAAGAGAAGGGCATGTAAGTTTCTACTATTGACATTTCTTTGATTTAGTGAAACTTATCTCTCCCGTGGACGTATGTCGATTTTGACCGAACCACGTATATTGCATTGTTATTGCTTTGTGCTATTTCATTTCTTGATAATCTGTTTGTCGGCATAGACGATTTGGAAACCGATTTATTACAGGTTTGATTTATAAGAAGATCCGTAGTTTTGCTGTTGCAAAACCCAACAAAAACAATTCCCATTATGGGTCAACCCTCTTATGATGCATATGGCATAAAGCTGGACATCGTGCATAAACGTTCATATTCGACTCAGGCAAGTCGTGTTAGACTCTTAATCGTGTCGTGTTGTGTCGTGTTTCAATCTTATCTGTGTCGTGTCTCAATCTTATCCGTGTCGTATCGTGTCTTAACCCACTCAAAATATTATGATTCACGGACTCTTTCGTATCGTGTTATTCGCGTCTATGAGTTTATTCGTATCGTACTAACTCGTGTTTAAATTCGTGTTTCTTGTTATTCCGACTAGATTTTGTCATCGTGTCAACACAATCGTGTCTTAACACACTCATTTATATATTTATTTATTTATATATATTAAATTATATTGTTAGTAAAAATGATAAAAAATGATTATTAATTTATTTTAATTTAGAAAATTTAAATTAATTTAATAGGTTAAAAGTATTAAATAGTAAATAGTAACTTCTCCTCAATAAAGAGAGTATGACACTTAACCAGTATTCCAATTCTAATGCCCCATGAGCTTCATTTGAGGATATGTGGGAATGAAGGATCTATTAAAATAAATATAAATTATTTTCACATAGGAATGCCTATGTTTTGATTGAGTCTGTATACATGGGAATGCCCATGTAAGAATTGTAATAAGTTATATTAGATAACTTATTGATTAAGGTAAAATAATTTTAATTATAAAGTTATTTCTATTTGTGTTATTATATCAATAGTTTAAGGACTATTTTTTGCAAGAGGTATAAAACTATTGTATTAGTTAATAAGATCGGGAGATGTCCCCGTAGTATCCATTACGTTTTTCATTTCTTGTTCTCACATTCAGAATCATTACTCAATCATAATCTTTTCTACTTGATTCTGAAAGTTAACATGCGATCAGAGTAGGATGAAGTTTCTTTTGATTCTGATTCTTCGTCTAGGTCTTCTTCTAGTTCATCGGATACTACGATGGATTCGGAAGAAGAAGGTCACTCAACAGCTACAATCGGGCAAATATTAAGATCTAGAAGTAAATCTATTAGGCAAGATGGAGGAAGATAAGAAGAATAGAGATAAGAATAAGAAACGTTATTCAAAGGAAAAACAAAAAGTAAAGAGAAAGAAGAAGAAAAGAAATCGAGCCAAGAAAGCTGAAGAGGAATTTCTTTATGTGGGAAGCAACGATCAACCAGGTATGGCAATTGTGACTGCACTTTTTAAAAGGAAAAACTATCTTAGTTGGAGCAGAAGTGTTGAAATTGCGCTTACTACTAAATCCAAACAAGGGTTTATCGATGGCTCAATTTCTTGTCCAAATAACGATGACGATCGATACAAATGGAACAAAGAAGATTCACTTGTTCGCTCTTGGATTCTAAACTCACTGCGTGCAGACATTAAGGAGGATTTTGTTCACATTGAGACCACCTTAGAGCTATGGGAGAAACTTAAGAGACGATATCAAGTCAAGAATGAACAAAATTCATTCCAGTTACAGAAAGGCATAAACTCACTAAAGCAAGGTGATTCTCTTCTTGAAAAATATTTTTCTACTATGAATAGATGGTGGGATGAGTATCGTTGTATTAATCCGCTTCCAAGATGCGACTGTAAGATCATGGTTAACAAATGTTGCCAAGTTTCTGATCATATTGAGGAGGAGGACACAAAAAGAAGACTCTCTCAATTTTTTACAGGATTAAATGATTCTTATGAAAACATTCGAAATCGGATTCTTGTTTCTGATCTTGCACCTAATATTAATCGAGCTTATTCAACATTATTATCCGTTCAAAGAAAGAGAGTGATTAGTGATGTTAATCATAAATCAAATGAACATTCGACAATGTCTTTTGCAAGAAATAAGACATCTAATTATTAAAGGCAGAGTAAAGAAAAGGCATTCAAGAACTCACTACAATGTACTCACTGTGGAATGAAATGACACTTAAAAGATGGTTGTTTTCGAATTGTTGTATTTCCTGATTGGTGGAAAGGAAACAAAGGAGATCAGAAAGGAAAGATGTTTAGTAACATGGCTGCAACACCCTTTAATCTTGAAGAAAAAAGGAAAATCAAGAACAAGGAGATCAAGGAACATTAATTGCAGAAACCATGGAAACATTGACTAATTTGATGAAGCAATTTCAGAAAACTAGTGATATTGGATCTTCAAAAGCTAGAACTTCTTCCAACAAGTATAGTGCAAGTTTGTCTTTAACCTATTCTAATACAAAGTTTCATTGTGAAAATCACACAATTTTAAATTCAAACCAAAACAGAATCAAAAACCATTTTTGGATTATTGATACAGGAGCCAACAATCATGTTGTTGTGATAAAACTCTTATTTCAAATTAACTGAAATGGTTAAACTAATTTCTTTATATTTACCAAATGGTACAAATATTTTGGTAAATTATACTGGAGTTGTTGAATTAACAAAAGAAATCACACTTTTTGATGTTTTTTTATGTTCCTAACTTCAACTATAATTTGATCTCTATTTCATAAATTTTGAACTCTAAAGGAATAAAATGTGTCTTCAATATCAAATGTTGTTTGTTGCAGGACCTTGAATGTGATAAAATCTTAGCAAAAGGAATTTTACATAACAATTTGTACTTTTTAAAAACTAACAATATCATTGATAGAAACAATTATATTTGTAATTTTGTTGTTGATTCTGAAATAATTCATGTAAGATTGGGACATCCATCTAATGAAATAATAAAACATATTTTTCCTGAAATTGTTGTTGATTCTAAACCGTGCGATGTTTTTAATAAATCTAAGATGCACCGTTTATCTTTTGATAACTGTACTACAAAAAGTAAATATATTTTTGAATTAGTTCATGTTGATGTATATATGGGGTCCATACAAAGAAGATTCATATATTAATTGTCCATATATGTTGACTTTGGTTGATGATTTTAGTAGATGTACTTGGACATTTCTTTTAAAAAGTAAAAATTTTGTATGTTCAACACTTCAAATATTTCTGTGGACTGGTCAAAAATTATTATAATACTAGTGTTAAAACTTTTAGAAAAAATAATAGTTCTGAATTTGTTAACATTGGATGCATGAACTTGTTTAAATCTTTAGGTATTCTTCATCAAAAGACATGTGTCTACACCCCACAACAAAATGGGGTAGTAGAGAGAAAACATATGCAACTTTTTGAAATTGCTAGGTCTCTTATGTTTCACGCATGTCTTCCATTAAAGTTTTGGCCTTTTTCCATTCTTATGGCAACTCACCTGTCTAACAAGTTTCCCACAATAGTTCTTAAATGGAAATGTCCTTTAGAAATTCTTAAAGGTGAAAAACCAAATCTTGATATTGCTAGAACTTTTGGATGTCTATGTTATTGTTCAAATAATCAACCAAACAAGTCTAAGTTTTATGTTAGAGGTATAAAATGCATTTTCTTAGGCTATCTGAATGATCAGAAAGAGTATAGGGTTTGTAATCTAAAAAAAGATGAAAATTTTGTTTCAAGAGATGTTATTTTTATGAAAAATATTTTCCTTTTTCAAAAGATACAAATCAACCTGAAAATTTGAATTATATGCCTTTTTATGATAATACACAGTTTTACGAGGATGAAGCTGAAAGTATAATTGAGTCAAGAATAAACAAAAAGAAACAAGATTGTCAAAATTTTGAAAACAAAACAGTGACAGAAAAAGATGAAACTTCAATATCTCATGATGCAAATGAGATTGAGAATGATTTTTCTAAAACAATATGTTCAAATTTATGAGGTGATTTCAACACAGAAAGTCCTATTGACAATTTAGAAAATGATGAACTTAATCTAGTTAAAAAAAGTAAGAGAGTTAGAACAAAACTAGCATGGAGTAAAGGTTACATCATGCATATTTCTAAGTCTAATTTCCCTCCTAATACTTTCCCATTTACTAATAATCATTTATACAAAACAAATGAAAACGATTTTTTTATGAACATAACATGTATTGATGAGCCTAAATCTTATGTAGAAGCCAGAAAACTATATGTTTGGCAAACTATAATGAATGATGAATTGAAAGCACTTGATAAAAATGGAACTTGGGTGATTGTTGATCTTCCAAAAGGGAAAAAAATAATTGGGTCAAAATAGGTTTATAAAACTAAACTCAATCAAGATGGTTCACTTAACAAACTAAAGGTTAGACTTATTGCTAAGGGTTTTAGTCAAAAAGAGGGGATTGATTATCATGATGTGTTTGCACCAGTTGCTAAATCAGTATCAGTTAGGCTTATACTTGCTTTAGCAGCAGCAAATAATTGGCATCTACATCAAGTAGATGTCAATAATGCTTTTATTAACGGACACATTAATGAAGATATTTATATGAACCCTCCAGATGGTTATAAATCATTAGAAAAATAAAAAGTTTGTAAACTTGTTAAGAGTCTTTATGGCTTGAAACAAGCTTCAAGACAATGGAATTTGGAATGTACAAATCGATTAATTGAATTTGGTTTCAAACAATCTCAAAATGATCATTATCTTTTTATCATGCATACTGTTAAAGGAATTATTGTCTTATTAATGTATGTAGATGATATATTAATATGTGGAAATGATTTAAATGATATTGAGAATGTTAAGACTTTTATTGATAATAAATTTTCAATTAAAGATCTTAAAGAAGCCAAATTTTTTCCTGCCTTTGAGATTGTTAGAACTGATAGAGGATTATTTGTTAATCAAAGGAAATATGTTTTTGATATTTTAAAAGAAACATGACCGTTGTGTTCTAAACTAGAAAAGACTCCTATGATTAAAGGTCTTAAACTTCAAGAAAAATGGTATGAATTGTTGAAAGATCCTGAGAAATATAGACAGTTAGTTGGACGTCTTATATATCTGAATTTTACTAGACCTGATTTGGCATATAGTGTACATCAACTCAGTCAATTAATGAATGAGCCAAATATTATTCACTGGCAGGCAGCCCTTAGAGTGGTTCGATACCTAAAAGGTTCACCATCGTTAGGCCTGTTTTATTCTTTCAATAATAACTTGTGTTTGGAGGCTTTTTCAGATGCAGATTGGGGAAATTGTGCTGTAAGCAGAAGGTCTCTTACAAGATTCTGCATCAAACTAGGGAATTTAATTATTTCCTGGAAAACCAAAAAGCAAGCGACTTTTTCGAGATCAAGTGTTGAAGCGGAATATAGAAGTCTTGGTTCTACGGTATGTGAACTGCTATGGATTTCATATATCCTAAATGATCTCCAACAAACTGTCAATTTGCCGATTAACTTGTGGTGTGATAATATGTCTGCTATACACATAACTAAAAATCCAATCTTCCATGAAAGAACAACGCATTTCGAGATTGATTGTCATATTGTTCGAGATAAATTCAAAGATGGTTTTCTTATTCCTAAGCATGTTTACACACAAGACCAATCTGCTGATTTTTTCACCAAAGCCTTAGATTATAATCGTTTTCAAGCTTAATTGTTCAAGATGAACCTTAAAATATTCATCTTGAGGGAAGTATATTAAAATAAATATAAATTATGTTCACATATGTGAATGCCTATGTTTTGATTGAGTCTGTACACATGCGAATGCCCATGTAAGAATTGTAATAAGTTATATTAGATAACTTGTTGATTAGGGTAAAATAATTTTAATTATAAAGTTATTTCTATTTGTGTTATTATATCAATAGTTTAAGAACTATTTTTTGTAAGAGGTATGAAACTATTGTATCAGTTAATAAGATCGAGAGATGGCTCCGAAGAATCCATTACGTTTTTCATTTCTTGTTCTCATATTCAGAAGCATTACTCTATCACAATCTTTTCTACTTATTCTGAAAGTTGACAGGACCTCAACCATTGCTTAGAGATTTATTTGACTCTAATTGATATTCTTTGCAATGCTGTAGTGAAGAAGACAAAGTTTAATTAGAAAGTCTTATAAAAATGTGAAAATTTACATAAAATATTTTTAATTAATAAATTAATGATAACAATAATAATTCTTAGTTTGTTGGCTAGAATCCAACCTTATCGTTTATATATGATAATTAAACTATCATAACCACCTAGTAGTCCTACCCCAATAATATTATTTATGTTTCTTTAGTAACCGCCACTAACACAATGATTGACACTTTTAATATTTTAATATAGAATTAACAGAATAATTAATTACTAACTGCAATTAACGATAACCAGACCATTAGCTAATAAAAATACTATATACCAACGTTACCAATTTTCGACATACTACTTGAAATAGAATATTGATAATTAATTAATGCTTCAATTTTTCAACAATTGTGGTGTTATTAAGATATATGTTTCCTGTTGATAATTTTGGTTTTATTTTATAATCATATAATTTATTTTTATTTGTGAAGAGGATAAATTTTAGATTCAAATTAAAAAAAAAGACTAGAAAAGAGTTCTTGCTTTCTAAAAAAATATAGTCTAATAGCTATATTTTTAACCACATATGTTATAAATTTATAACGACTCAATCCTTGTTTACATATAAAGTGTCTAGCATTAAATTCGAATTATATCTCCTGGTAGGGGTAATCAAAAAATCCGATCTCAGATGATCTTACAGTTCCGATCCGATATTTTTACCGGATTTCCGGATCTAATACGGATCGGGCAAAAACATCGGATACCCGAAGTCGATTCAGTGTGTTTTAAAATTTAAAAATAAAACAACATATTTATTAAAATTACAAACCATAAGCCTAAAATTATAAATAATATTTGGGTAACTTTTAAAGAACAATATCCGTCAATTAAAATAATTCTCTATTTACCCAAATAAAAATATTATTAAATAATTAATTATCAAAGAAGACCTAGTTAATTTCCTTTGGGTGGACAAATGTCTTTTTGTTTTAAAAATAATATTGATTTCATTTTGGCATTTGAATTATTTTTTTTTGATATTTATTGCAGTTATGAATTCTTAATAGAACAATTTATATTTTCTAGCATATAAAAAAAAATTAGAAATATAAAAAAAATCGGATCTGCGGGTAATCGACTAGTCGATCCGATCCGGTGCTTTCAGATCGGATACCGGATCAGATATGGATCGCAATTTTTTAAAAAAAAATTAGAAGCAAATATTTGATCTGAGATCGAATCGATAGGTTTGTCCACCTTAAAATTATAGGATCAAAACTCTTGGTTCGCTTCACTCCGTTTTACCTGACTCATTGAAGAGACGGCCTACATTGTTTTACATTAGTTATCCATGTAAAACTGATTGACATATATTCACTATTGAGTGAAGCGAACTTCATTTGATTCCGATTTATAAATTATGTTTATAAATTTATTTGTGATGTATTTAAATAATTAAATAATAATTCATATAATTTTATTTAGATCTGTTCAAAATAATAATCATAAATTATGTGATTTGAGATATTTAAATTAATTTTTATGAATAATTATAATTATATTTTATAATTGTGATATATTCAAATTAATTTGTACAAATTATTTCATAATGTATATATTTATATATTCAATATGCATAAATTTGTTTGTAATGTATTGAAATATATTTCGACAAATTATTTAAAAATTTAAAAATATATATAATTATATATTAAATATATACTTATAACAACATATTTTTAATTATTTTTAAAAGATATTTAAATTATTTTATATTATTATATATTATATATATATAAATGTTCATATAAAGCAAGTAACAAACTAATGTAAAATTCTTTCTTCATTCATGTAATAACATTTATATCATCGTATAAACCATACTGCAGTATTAAAAGGGTGAACAAGCGCTAATAAGTGAAGATTCATTCACTAGTTATTTACAATGCTTACATCAATGAAACAAACAGTAAGTAGTAAAGATTGCTTCGCTAGCTATTTATTTATAGCGATTTTCGCTACCTAGGGAAGTTTGTTTCACTCATTATTGTCTATATAATTATATATTATATAAATATATATAACAATATATTTATAAAATTATTTGTGATATATTTAAATTAATTTGTATGAATTATTTTATAATTTATATAATTATATATTAAATATATATATATATATATATATATATATTATATATAAGCACATTTAAAAAAAAATTGTGTAAGATATTTATATAAATTTGCAAAACAAAATATTTTAAAATTTATTTGTAAGATATATAAATGAATTTATTTTAATTATTTTATATAATTATATATTATATA
Organism: Impatiens glandulifera; assembly: GCF_907164915.1. NCBI lineage: Eukaryota > Viridiplantae > Streptophyta > Magnoliopsida > Ericales > Balsaminaceae > Impatiens > Impatiens glandulifera. The sequence continues at coordinate 45,783,831 of NC_061862.1, read as the reverse complement.
TATATATATATATATATATATATATATATATATAACAACATGTTCAAAAATTCTATAATATATTTAAATGAATTTGTAAAATAAAATATTTTAAAATTTATTTGTAAGATATTTAAAAAAATTATTTAAATTATTTTATATTTATATAATAATATATTAAATATATATAAATGTTAATGTAAAACCACTAACACATTTATGTAAAAACATTTATACGTTCATGTAAAAGTATTTATGCCTTCATTTAAGTCTACAAAAGAATAAAAATAAATCAAACAAGCGTTGCCCGGTGAAGTTTGCTTCACTAAATATTTGTAGCGCTCAAATGAGTGAAACAAACACTACCTAGTGAGGCTTGCTTCACTAAATATTTGCAAGGGTTGATAGAAGTGAATCAAACTTCACTATATATTTATATTTTTAAGATATTTAAATGAATTTACTTTAATTATTTTATATGATTATTTTATATATATATATATAACAATATATTCAAAAAATAATTGTAATATATTTAAATAAATATGTAAAACAAAATATTTTAAAATTTATTTGTAAGATATTTAAAAAAATATATTTAAATTATTTTATATTTTATATAATTATATATTAAATATATATAAATGTTCATGTAAAATCACTAACATATTTATGTAAAAATATTTATACGTTCATGTAAAATCATTTATGCCTTCATGTAAGTCTGTAAAAGAATAAAAAAAATGAAACAAGCGTTACCCGGTGAGACTTGCTTCACTGGGTATTTACATCGCTCAAATGAGTGAAACAAACACTACCTAGTGATGCTTGCTTTACTAAATATTTGCAGCGCTGATAGAAGTGAAGTAAACTTCACTATGTATTTATATTTGTAAGATATTTAAATGAATTTACTTTAATTATTTTATATGATTATATATATATATATATATATATATATATATATATATATATATATATATAAAACAAATGTTCAAAAAAATTGTAATATATTTATATGAATTTGTAAGATATTTGTTAAAACAAAATATTTTAAAATTTATTTGTAAGATATTTTAAAAAAAAATATTTAAGTTATTTTATATTTTATATTTTATATAATTATATATTAAATATATATAAATGTTCATGTAAAACAACTAACACATTTATGTAAAAACATTTACGTTCATATAAAAACATTTATACATTCATGTAAGTCTGCAAAAAAATAAAAAATAATAAAACAAGCGCTACCCGGTGAAACCTGTTTCATTGGGTATTTACAACACTCAACTGAGTGAAACAAACACTACCTTGTGAGGTTTGCTTCACTAAATATTTGTAGCGCTGATAGAAGTAAAGCAAACTTCACTAGGTATTTACATTTGTAAGATATTAAAATGAATTTACTTTAATTATTTTATATCCATAAAATAGAAATTGAAGAAAAATATTTTTTCAGAAAATTTATTATCTATAATAGAAATGGTTAAATCCAAAAAATGGCACATAAGAATATCTTTTCTAATAGATAATCATTATGCAAGGTCGTTTACTGTTTGTCGATAGTTGAGCAGATTTAAATGTTATTCAAGAATGATTAATTCCCACTTAATAATTTTTTAAAACAAGTCATACCTTGTGGCATGCAGGTGAAAATAAACTCCAAATTCAATATAAGTTTCCAAAAGCCTACATATGTACTGATAATAAGTGATTTTCTTAAAGTTTTATACTTTCTAAAGACATATCAAATCAGATGATACTTGGAACCCATTTTTAAACACTATTTACCCAATTAAGATGATCGATAATAAATGTATTATAAGAACTTTTCAGAAACAAGATATTTTTCTAGAATTTATTGTTGAGCCACTTACTAAAATGTTACATAGTATATATGATAATATCAAAGCAAAAACAAGACCAAATAAATTTTCTAAAATAAGAAATAAGTCTAATAACAATAGATGAACAATTAGAAAATCTCAAATTACAAGAAAAAATTGTTCTACTAAGAGACCAATTTTCAATAGATATTTGCAATGAACATCCTAATGCTTTCTGGGATAGAAAGAAACATATAGTTTCACTACTAGGGATGACAATGGGTACTCGTATACCCGATACCCGTGGGTACCCGATGATCAGGTTCGGGTATTTTAAATTGGGTTCGGTATCGGGGTCGGGGATGGGGAGTAAAAAATATTACCTGATCGGGTTCGGGGTCGGAGATGGGAAGTATTGGAAACTCAAACCCGATACCCAAATATATTAATATATATATATATATATATATATTGATAAAATTTAAATATCTTTTCAAATTCCAAATAATAAGTCATAGTCATCATTAAATAAATATATTAATTATTTTATCGTTGTTACTTGCATATCACACATCACACCTTAACATCATTAATTAATTTGTAATAAATATTTCTCTCTCTCATAATTAAATACTCTTAATTTTAATTCTTCATTATAAATTCAATCTTACTAGTTATTTTAACTTCTATCTTCATCTTCTCTAGATTTTGTTAAACTTTAAGTTTTCAATAATAAAACAAGTAAGTAATGTTTTCATTTGTGTTTGTAAAATTTGATATTTATTGTTTTAATTTTATTTAATAAAATTATAATTGTTCTTCATCTTTTACTACTTATTTATTAATTTAATTTTCCATCTTTGTTTTTTAGTTTCTTCTTATAATTTCTATAGGTCTACAAGATACATATAAAAAGTAAGTAATAATTTTAATATATATTTTTTTAGTTTCAATATTGTTATTTTTAAAGTTATTTATTATATTGTAAATTATGTTTTGTTTTTATTTAAGATAAACTAATTCTTACAAGGGCAAGTGTTTTAAGGTAAAATTAAATAGTTAATGTTTTAAGGCAAAAATAAAGGTTAATTTTTTAAAACAAAAATAAAGGTTTTTTTTAAGCAAAAAATGAAGGCTTAATTTTTTATGCCAAAAAATAAAATGGTAACTCCCCTAATTCTTTTATGAGAAATGATTAGAGAGGAATTTAGGTGAGGGAATAAGAAACTGAATGACGTGGCATAATCTATTCGTTGAAAAAATTAAATAATTTCTCTCTCTCTTCTCTCTTTCTTCCCATTTTTACATTTTTGAACGGTGATGTCAAGTCATTCCCTCTCCCATTCTCTCCCAAATTCCTCTCTCTATCACTCCTCTTCTTTTATTTTATTATGTTAGAGAATAAAAGTTCAATATATTACTTATTTATTATTTTTATAAATATTATATATAAGTAATTTTTTTTATTTTATTATGTTAGAGAATAAAAGTTCAATATATTACTTATTTATTATTTTTATAAATATTATATATAAGTAATGAATTGTTTGAAGAAGATTTGAGGTATGTTATTAGTTGAATACTATCTTAATTTTATATTTTTTATTTGTTAATATTGATTTTTTTATTATTAATTTTGCAGGTTGTAATTTATATGTGTTTGAAAAAGTGTATTCAAGAAGGATTTTTTTTTTGAGAAAACTGATTTAATAAATTTTTAAGTTTGTGTTTATTTAAAATTTTTGTACTATCACTTTTAGATTTATTTGTATTTTTGTAATATGGATGAGTTTATATTATATAGTGTAGATGATTAACAATAATGATAAAATATTTATTAATAGTTTTAAGTCATTTATATTTTGTAGTAACATATTAGTTAATATAATATATTAAATTTATGCAATATTATACAATTTTAGTTTAAATGTGTTAATTAAAATATAATATTTTTTTAATATTTAGTATCGGGTAATGGGGTACCCATCGGGGATCGGGTACCCGACGAATAGGGGATGGGGATATAAATAGAGATACCCGTCGGGTTCAGGTTCGGGGTCAGGTTCGGGTAGTAAATTGAAAATCGAGTTCGTGGATGGGTAATTCACTACCCGGCGGGTAGGGTACCCGTTGCCATCCCTATTCACTACCCTATGAGGAATCTTTTAATGAAAAGAATATTCCTACAAAGGTAAGACCTTGCCAAATGAATTCAGAATCTAGAATTATGTAAGAAGGAGATAGATACTCTATTATAAAAAGGATTGATAAGTCCATCACAATCCCCTTGATCATGTACAACTTTCTATGTGAATAAACATTCAAAAATTGAAAGAGGAATACCAAGGTTAGTAATTAACTACAAACCCCTCAACAATTTCTAATAAAAAAATATCTATTAGATAGACTATATGATAGTTTAGTATTTTCAAAGTTCGATTTAAAATCGAGATATTGGAAAATTTTTATTGAAAAATCTGATAGATATACGACATCATTCATTGTCCCTATAGGACATTATGAATGGAATGTGATGTCATTCAGATTAAAAAATGCTCCATCCGAATTCCAAAAAATTATGAATAATATTTTCAATCCTTATAGCACATTTATAATTGTTTATATTGATGATATACTAGTTTATTCAAAAAACAATTGAAACTCACTTTAAACATTTAAATATGTTTAAAACAATAATAACTCAGAATGGATTAGTAAATTCTAAGCTAAAAATGGATCTTTTTAAAACAAGAATAAGATTTTAGGTCATATCATTGAGAAGAGAAACATTATTTATATTAATAGAAACATAGAATTTGCAGAAAAATTCTCAAATATAATTACTGATAAAACACAATTACAAATATTCTTAGACAACCTCAATTATGTGGCTCCATACTATAAAAATCTAACAGAAGATACAACAATCTTATATGATAGGCTGAAGAAAAAACCCAAAACCATGGTCAAATCACCATACAGATGCAATTAAAAGAATTTAAAATAAAGTAAAAGTACTTCCTTGTTTGATGATAAGTAATCCAAATTGGGAAAAGGTAATTGAGACTGATGTTTCTGATATAGGATTCGGTGGAATATTGACTTAATTAGATCTAGAAACAAAACAAGTCTATATTGTCATATTTCATTCAGGAAAATGGAACGATTCCCAAAAAAAGTATGCGACAGTCGCCAAAGAAATACTCGCCATCGAAAAATGTGTTTTAAAATTTCAAGACGATCTATATAATCAAAAATTTATTATACTGACAGACTGCAATGTAGCTAAATTTATAAATAATATAAATAGCAATGGTATCAGAGTATTTCCAGTATATAAATTGAAATCAATAATTTTAAGTGGTCTAGCCGGTTAAAATGTTCACATTTTATGTTTGAGACTAGGTCGATTGAGATTAGTAATTGGTTTATCGATGAATAAGAGGCCAATAACATTTGAATTGGTGGTTAGTTTTCCAAGGGACAAGAGGTCGATTCTGGTCGGTGGTTGGTTTGTTGAGAAATAATAGAGGCATGTGAAAGTGTGATTGAGATTAGTGGTTGGTTTGTTGAGAGATAAGAGACATGTGAGGCCAGTAACATTGGAATTAGTGGTTAGTTTGTCGAGGAATAAGAGGTTGATTCAGGTCGGTGGTTGGTTTGCCAAGAAATAAATGAGGCGTGTGAAAATGTGATTGAGATTGATGGTTGGTGATTGGTTTATCGAGTGATAAGAGACATGTGAAAGTATGATGTCATGTGATGGAAAGGTTCATTGGGATTGGTGGTTGGTTTGACGAGAGATAAGAGGCGTGTGAAATTAATGAGGTCGTGATATTATAGTTCAATTATGATTAGAAGTATGTAATAGTATAAGGTCACAATATTAGAGGTCGAAGGGATTAGTGGTTGGCTTTCTTAGGGGATAAAAGGCATGTAAGATCGAGATTGGTGGTTGGTTTGATGAAGGATAAGAGATCGGTAACAAAGGATCATAAGATCATGAAATTAAAAGTCGATTGTGATTGGTAGTTAAAAGTATATGTGAATGAGGTGTTGATTTGATCGAAGTGTGAGGTCATGATATTGTAGATCGATTGAGATTGGTGATTGATTTACCGAAGGATAAGAGGCGTTTGAAAGTATGAGGTCACGAGATGGAGAGGTCAATTGAAATTTTAGTGGTTTGTTTGTCGATGGATAATAGACGTGTGAAAGTGTGTGAGGTCACAATATTAGTAATGAGAGTTGTCCATTAAGAAAAAAAATGATGGTTAAATGTGTGATTGAGATGGTTGATTGATCGAAGTGTAATTGTGAGTTCACGAGATGAGAGATTAATATGATTGGTGGTTGGTTTGGTGATTGATTTACCGAAGGATAAGAGGCGTTTGAAAGTATGAGGTCACGAGATGGAGAGGTCAATTGAGATTTTAGTGGTTTGTTTGTCGATGGATAAGACGTGTGAAAGTGTGTGAGGTCACAATATTAGTAATGAGAGTTGTCCATTAAGAAAAAAAATGATGGTTAAATGTGTGATTGAGATGGTTGATTGATCGAAGTGTAATTGTGAGTTCACGAGATGGGAGATTAATATGATTGGTGGTTGGTTTGGTGATTGATTTACCGAAGGATAAGAGGCGTTTGAAAGTATGAGGTCACGAGATGGAGAGGTCAATTGAGATTTTAGTGGTTTGTTTGTCGATGGATAATAGACGTGTGAAAGTGTGTGAGGTCACAATATTAGTAATGAGAGTTGTCCATTAAGAAAAAAATGACGGTTAAATGTGTGATTGAGATGGTTGATTGATCGAAGTGTAATTGTGAGTTCACGAGATGAGAGATTAATATGATTGGTGATTGGTTTGCTGAAGTGAGGTTAAAGAGATCACAGTAATAATATGAGATGGTTGATATCTAGCTGGACTAGCCTATCCTTTATACCGCCCCCGGCCTTCATCCAGTAAAAGATTAGCTTGTGCCTCTCCCGCCTATGCCATAAACCAATCCTTCTCTCCGGTTTTTCTTTTCATTTGTCGTTAAATATATGAATGAATTTATTGGTTTACCGAAGAAGTGAGGGTAAAGAGGTTGGTGTTATGATGTGATTGTCGTTTTGCAAAAAATGATGGTACTGTTGAGTGTGCAAAAAAAGTTAAATAAATGTTTTTCTTATCAAAGGTGAGTATTGTTTATTTCAACTTTATAAATTAAAAAATAATGCTCTTATTGAGAGTTGAACTCAAGACCTCCCGCTTACTAAACGGGTGTTCTAACCAACTGAGTTATAAAAGCTTATATATTTATAGAAGTCTTGAACTTGTAATTTATAATTTGCAAGTGCAAGACTCTAACCAATTATCTCACTTCGGTCAACCAATAATCTCATTTATATATTTGTAACCATCACATACTTCCCAATCGATCTCTCAATACCAATCTCGTGACCTCATTTCGAACATTTTACACCAACCAACAATATTATTCACATATTTAACCATCACATGTCCCTAATTAGAACGAACTTTCTGGTATTTTTCATTTCTTTGGTTAGATGGAGTCTCGTCCAGTAAAGAGAGTTGTAGATTCGTAGAACAGAACATGAGACCTTAACTTTAAATTAACGATAATAATGACGGTTTCAAATTCATTCAGAAATTTCGACCTTTCTTTACCAATCTCCTCTCATATTATCAATCTCTGTTATTTCTATCTTATATTATTTGGAGTTTTCTCTAAAGTAATTATGAAGTACTTATCTAGACTATGAAAACTGAAACAACTGAATGTTACAGTTCTATAGTCTATGTATTTATATAGATGCTGTAAAAGACATCCCAATTTTTAATAAATTTGGTGAACTAAAAAGCTACAAAATAAGGTGAATATTGTAAACAAGTTTTTATATATTTCAAATATTAAATGTATCATCTCCATATTGATCTTGTGATCCTTGACCGCTCCTAATTGATAGCATGTTGAAAACAAGAACAAGATTACCGCTCCTAATTGATAGCATGTTGTAAATAAGAACAAGATTGCCTGGTTAGATTTTTAACTTGTAAGAAGTGTTAAGAGTTTGATTAAGATATATAGGAGATTTAATGAGGCGAGATATAATCTTTCATTTTAAGATATTTTTATCAATTTGGAATTAACCACAACAATAATCAGTTAATATGGCCAATCATCTTTTGCACAAAAATATCACTATGTTTGGGTAAGTCACTCTGATCATTATAGGAGCGAGCATTTTGTGGTTTTGATAGTTGATATCCTTTTATTTATATATATATATATATATATATGTTGGAATTTAGACTATGTAGATTATTTCCATTATATGAATGGAAATGAGAATTCAAAAACAATTCTGAGAATGGGTGAGTCCCAAGAATAAAATCGAGTTAGTGGATTTGTCCACATTGGTAAAATAGCAAAATGTATCATTTTTCCATTAATCCAAGTGGGGTTTAATTTATTTGCATAATGCATTTTATTGCATAAAAATAAATAATATATTTGGATTAAATATTAATTGAATGAGTCAGATAAATGGGTATTAATATCAATGTGCAAATGAGAAATTTTCAATCAAATGCAATGATAAATGCATACGTTTGAAACCTTTCACATGCAATTGATGAGAATGCAATTGATTGCATTAATTGATTTTATTCCTACGTTAAAAAATTAGTCATTATGTTGATTGGCTAATTTATCTTTATATATCTCAATTGATAATATGTTGTTAAGGAGAGATATAATCATTACGGAATTACATAGTTTTTTATCCTTCAATCACCCTAAATGAATTTTATTAGTTTTTATTTTCAACATCACAAGAAGCTAGCTACTTCTTAGTTTTTCAGAAAAAACCTTCCATTGATCATTTTAATTGTGGCTTCACACAATTCTGCTTTGATCCCGGTGATAGTTCAGGTATGTTGGTCAAGTTCGTTGTGTAGTGATTCTGGTGCTGAATCACTACTAGATTCGTTGTACCCTGGGAGACAGCCATCTACGATAAGCTCCAGCACAAACAGGAGATGGTGGAACTGTTTTAAGGGAAATGTGCTAAGCACATGCCTCGAATCAACATCTCAATCGGTGATTTCGTTCTTTGTATATCTGATTTATTTTTATTTATTTGTAACACCATTTTATATATATCTTCTGTTATTTCAAGACAAGAATACTAACAAACAATAATCAGTTAATATGGCCAATCATCTTTTGCACAAAAATATCACTATGTTTGGGTAAGTCACTCTGATCATTATAGGAGCGAGCATTTTGTGGTTTTGATAGTTGATATCCTTTTATTTATATATATATATATATATATATATATATATATATATATATATATATGAGATCTTTCTTTTGTCCCTTCTAGACGATCGGAAAAAAAGAAATGGTTAATATATTCAAGATAATTACGTATTTACAAAATACCGTCTCAACTCATCGTATTTCATCAGATCCAGGATGTGATATGGTTCCGAAGGATGAACCGGATATAGACAGTTCCAATAAGATTTCATTCTTGAACAAATATCAATTTTTTGATTTATTTCATTTATTCCATGACCGGAACAGGGGAAAATACACGTTACACCACGATTTTGAATTAGAAGAGAGATTTCAAGAAATGACAAATATTTTCATTCTATCAATAACCGAGCCAGATCTGGTGAATCATAGGAGATTTGCCTTTTCTATTGATTCCTACGGATTGGATAAAAAACAATTCTTGAATGAGGTATTCAACTCTAGGGATGAATCGAAAAAGAAATCTTTATTGGCTCTACCTCCTATTTTTTATAAAGAGAATGAATTTTTTTATCAAAAGATCATAATAAAATGGGTCTGAATCTCCTGCAGTAATGATTTGGAAGATCTTAAATCAAAAAGAGTGATATTTGCTAGGAACAACATAATAGAGGCAGTAAATCAATATAGATTGAAAATCCAATATAGCACCTATAGGCACATAAAAAATGTATTGAATTGATTCTTTTTTAGGATTTAAAGAGATTAGGATACTGTGAATCATAGAACTATAATGAAATATCCAATCAACCTACGTTTAACGAATTTGAAAAAGAGTCTGAAAAAATAGTTTGATCCTCTTATATATATATATATATATATATATATATTTTTAAAAATGCCAACTACATGTTTTAATGTTTTTAGTATTGTATGAAATGGGTATTGTATGTTTAAGATTTTGATCATTTGTGCTTTCACAAATTTGGTTGATTTGGGTAGATTTGCATATTTTATTGTTTAATAATATATTTGTAAAACTCAATTTTTTTTTAATCTCAAAAAACACATTGATGCAGCTAAATTTTTAAATTTAGACCATTGCAAATTTGTAACATCATATACTTTGTTAGAAATGAAAGTCCAATTATTACTTATATTTTCAATCATATTACGATTTGAAAAAAATCAATTTTTTTTAAAGGTTCAATTTTAATTTTGAGATTTGAAATAGAGTTGGATGACCAAACTAAATAGTTACATAAAGTAAATATTTAGGTGTCACTAAACATTTAGGTGTCGAATTGCATTGTCCCAACCTTGCACGTGTTTGTGAGCAGGAGCAGCCATATGCTTCCAATTAATTCTAGCTGTCGATGTGCATGCTCCTCAGCCATTCTTCTTCTTCTTCTTCTCACATCTTCTTCTAACCTAAAAAATCTCAAACCCACCTACTTTGGATTGATTCAATTCAGATGGAGACGAAGAATCCACGCTTGAATATTGTAATGGTCCCATGGCTAGCCCATGGCCACATCTCTCCTTACTTAGAGCTTGCCAAAAGACTTTCCAACAGGAACTTCAAAATCTATCTATGCTCAACTCCGATCAATCTGAGCTCTATCAAGAAAAGGGTCACCCAGAAATACTCTCATTCAATCAAACTCATCGACCTCCATATCCCATCTCAACCAGACCTTCCTCATCCCAATTTCCACACAACAAATGGCCTCCCACTCCACCTCCACTCAGTTCTCAAAAGAGCCATGGACATGGCCAGTCCATCTTTCACAGAAATCATTAAAACCCTCAAACCGGACATACTCATTTACGACTTCAACCAACAATGGGCCTCAACCGCCGCAGCATCAATTGGGATACCAGCAGTTCAGTTCCTCACCAATAACGCTTCCTCCCTCTGTTATGTCCTCCTTTTATTCAAGAAACAGGAAGTTGACTTCTCTTATCCCGTCTTAAATCTTGGAACTCACTGGAACCGACAGTTTCAAAAACTTTTGAATTCAAGTGCAAATGATCAAAGCCAAGCTCAAAGTGGAAGTAATATTCCTATTTTTATGCTATTTAGTTTAGATTTCATAAATTATAATAATATATTTCAACAGGCACAGGCATTATGCCCACGAGTAGAACATGCGACATCACACTCATGAAGACTTTTGGAGAAATGGAAGGGAAATACATCGATTACGGGTCAAAACTACTTGGCAAAAAGATAGTCCCCACAGGTCCTCTGATTCAAGAGCATGAAGTCTCGGAAGATAATAGCGAGATCATGGAGTGGCTTAACAAGAAAGAGACATCTTCAACTGTTTTCGTATCATTTGGAACAGAGTTCTTTTTGTCTAGAGAAGAAACAGAGGAATTAGCAAAAGGGTTGGAGCTAAGTATGGTGAATTTCATTTGGGTGCTTAGATTTTCCTTTGAAGAGAAGATTACAGTTGAAGAAGCCCTGCCCAATGGCTTTCTTGAGAGAGTAGGAGATAGAGGACTTGTTGTTGAGAAATGGGCTCCACAAACTAGAATATTGGGACACCCAAATGTTGGAGGATTTGTAAGTCATTGTGGGTGGGGTTCTACAATAGAAGCTATGTCATTTGGGGTGCCAATTCTGGCTATACCTATGACCCACGAGCAACCAGTGAATGCAAGGCTAGTGGAGGAGATTGGTGTGGGTTTGGAAGTAAATAGAGATGATAATGGAAGGTTTAGTGGAAAAGAGATTGCAGATTTGATAAGTGAATTGATAGAAGGTGAAAAAGGTAAGAAAATAAAGGATAAAGCAAGAGAAATGAGAGATAAAATTATAAGTAGAGGGGAAGAAGATATTGATGGTGTTATGGAAGAATTGTATAAGCTTTACAAGAACAAAATTGATGGGGAGAGCAAAGCTTAATTAATTGTCCAATTTTATGTTTGTTTTATGTTTGTACCTTGGTAATCTTTATTACTCTATCATTTCAAAAGTAATTTAAAATTTGTATTCCATTTTCTTTATAAAATGTTTTGTTAATTTAAGATCAAAGGACACTAATATAACATAAGATTTTCTTTTCATTAATAACCTTAGATTGAAATCAGTATTATGAGATATATATATAAAAGTAAAAACGATCAAAATTTATTAATTAAAAGAGTTATTAATTAATCGAAATTTATAGTAAAATACTTAGTTTACAAACACCTTTAAGCTTCTACTTACAGTATACAATGTAATGTATATCAAATGAATGACTCAAACCTTCAATATCAAAATATTTCTTATTTAAACAAGATCAAAATATTTCTTACTTACAGTATACAATGTAATGTATATCAAATGAATGACTCAAACCTTCAATATCAAAATATTTCTTATTTAAACAAGATCAAAATATTTCTTATTTAAACAAGATCAAAATACTGTAGGTTAACACAAACAAATCATACACACAACATGACTTCCCATCTTAAAGGTGTGAAAAAAACAACAATGACAGACGAGATTCGAAGAGCATTATGCAAGCACAACAAGGATAATCCAAGTCTCACTCAAAAGTAATTGCAAGAATGGGTTCATAGTAACTATGGTTTGCAAGTGAGTCAAGCGACAATATCGAATATAGTTAAAAAATCGAAGATGTTCTGACTTACCAAAAAAAAAAAGAGTTGCACAGTTGTTGACTGATGAAGAAATTATTGAAAGCGTTATTGGAATTAATAAAGATGATATCGTTGAAGAAGATGATGAAAGTTCTACAATGGAGCCCCCTTCGCGAAACGAAGCTATTGAAGCGGCAATCACATTGAACAATTTCTTGTTGAGCTATGAGAAAACAACACCAGAAGTTCTTACCATGCTAATGAAAATTAAAGACGACATTCAAGGGGAAATTAATTTCAACAAAAAAACAAAAGACAATTGAGTCATTTTTCAAAAAACCTTCATAAATCATTAATGTAATATGCTATATATAAAGAATTATTAATTTATATTTTATATGGGGTCTAAAGAAATTATCAAAAATGTATTATCTTATAATTTTAGCGAATTATTAATTTAGCACCCTATTCCCGAGTCGGACCGGCCAAAAATATTATCTTAGAGAGTTTATTAAATAATCGAGTTTCTACTTTTTTATATATATATATATATATATATATATATATATATATATATATATATATATATATATATATATATATATATATATATATATATATATATATATATATATATATATATATATATATATAATTATGGTACTTTTATAAATTATTAATATCATATTTTCCTAATTAAAAAATAAAAATTTGATAAATAATATTTTTTTTCGCATTATATATATAATATTTTTTTAATAAATATGAATAATTTGTTAGTAAACTGATTAATTAGTTGGTCAAAATTTTAGATAAAAAAATATATGTTTATATAAATACATCAAATTACAAATTTAACTTAAGATGAAGAGAAAACGACAAAGAGACCTGTCCCAATAAAATATAGATGTTAGGTGTGAATTTGAGGGAATCTAGAAACTTAACCCAATATGTGGTATATATATATATATAAAATGAAAAATTCTTTCTATTTATTAGAAAACAAATTAAGTTTAGTATGTATCTATAAAAAATAAAAAGAAATAAAATTAGAAAAGTTCAATTCTTTCTATTTAAAATGTTACTATATTAGTATTATTTCATCAAAAAAAAATTGGTAATTTGTATGGTTCCTTCTTAATAATTAACATTGTTAATGCATAGTCAAATTAAACTTTCAATTACACCCAGGAAACAATACATTGTAAATTTAATAGATGCACTAAAAGTTTTATAAAATTAATTATCCTAACATGTTATTTGTTATCCACCACCACACAAACAAAAAAAAAAGGAAGAATTAAGCACATTTTTTTTTTTATAGAAGAGCTATGATAACTTATTAATCAAGATGTAAATAACAATAACTTTTCAAAAAACAATTTAACTCAGGGTTGTTTTGGAAACCATTCAACTCTGCATGTTAACATGTTTTGAAATCATTTTTTTTTAATTGTATTAAGTTGAAATGAGATTAGTTTTCAGGTTCTTCAAAGTTTTGGGTTCGTTTTCTTCGGTTTTGTAGTTCAATCCAAAACCCGAATCGAATTTAATATTAATTTTGAAGAATTTGTTTTTTTTATTACCCATAATATCAATTCAATTTTCAATTCGAAATACTCAAATTAAAAAAAAATAAACAAAATAATAATAATAATAATAATAATAATAATAATAATGGTGAAGGAGATGGTGACATAAATGCGTTGATGGTGAGTGATGCTTATGTAAATGAAATGAAATGAAGACTAGTCAGATGATGAGGTAGAAGAACTAAAATTAAATAATTTAAACTTCAAAATATAATTAAAATAAAAAAATGAATTATTAAAATTTAGATTTTTGAACCCAATTTATAAATTGAATTATAAATCAAATTTGAAATTAATAAATCGATTTAAAATTCAAAATAAAGTTAAATTTTAATTTAGGTAGGAGACCAAATATTGAACAACTTCCTAATACATACTAATCGTTGAGTTATTTGTATTAGAGGAGAAAAGTAATAATAATAATAATAAAAGAAATGGAGGAAGAAAGAAGAGTCACTCTAAAGAAATAAAGGACAAAAATTAAAAATAATTACAATGTGGTAACAAATGTGAAAATGTTTAAAGTTTTTCTTTGAAATAATATATATTTAAAGCTAATTAATAAATGAAGAGGGATGAGGAAGAGAATTACTTATGATTTTTTTAAATGATTTATTTAATAAAATATTGTTTAAACAAAATTATAAAAGTATAACATGAAAAAGAGTTTATTGTATTTAATTTATAACTAACTCTTTTACATATTATGTTTAAAAGGATTTTTTATTAAATGAATTATTTTTTTAAAAAAAGGAAAAAATATTACTATTATATATATATATATATTTATTAATTAACTTTAAATATATATATATATATATATATATATATATATATATATATATTATTTCAAATAAAAACTTTAAACATTTCTCTAAATTTTTTTAATTGCCCATTGTAATTATTTTTTTAATTTTTTTCCATTATTTCTTTAGATAATTTTGAAATAAACTTTGATATATTTTATATAATTACATAATTAAATAATAAATTATTATTTATGTATCTATTTTATTAAAAATTTATGTTTAAAAATAATACATAATTATCATAAATTATAAATAAAAAAATTGTTTCCAATATCCATATATATATATATATATATATTATATTTTGATAATTATTTATTTTATTTTATAATTTACTTTTGATTGCCTTAATTTAAACTTGGTAAATTAATCTTTTTTTTTCAATTTTTAAAAATTTAATATAGTCAATAAAAAAAATATTTTATTCATTAAAGAATAAATATTTTATAATTAATTTGTGTTCTAACATGTTTGCACATATAAACAATAAACTATAATCGAAATTAATCTAGTCTTAAAATACAATTTTAACAAATTATGAAAATAAATTTTCAAAACAACATTATAAACTTTAATTTATTCTTTTCAAACAAAAGCAAGATTTATCATTAATTTAACAAAGCACAAATTAAAGGATAGGGTGTAGGGAACAACTTAAAATTTAAAAGGATTACCGATATATATTACATTTTTTTTCCGCATAACTAAGTAAACTATTATTTTGACGCATTAAACAAATTAATATTAATATAATCATTATAAAACTTGTATAATATCAAGACCAATCTCATTATAATATGATATGATGTAGTTTGCTATAATAATCAAGTATCAAGTTATAATTGGTTTAAAATGCAAATATAATATCTCATGAGTCATGGGGGGATAAAACTAGTTTTAAGGCTTCTTAAAATTCAATTCTCGTTAAAATAGAAAGTAAATTATTAATTTGAAAAAACAAAAGGATATCTAAATGAATTCGTTTTTGTTCTTTTCAAGATAAAATTGACATATATGTCCACCTATGATGTCTTTGTTCGCCCTCTCTAAAAGTGTGACTATAATAATAAAAAGAATTATGTGTAAATTTTTTGGGATCGTCTAATTCGATCATTTGAGATAAGGTAAAGCGATACAATGATCATGGGTGTTTAAGTATCTGTGATATTGTTTCCTTGAATAAAAGTATTCTCTCAAAATGGTGTAGCATCTTTACATTTAAACCGAATAGTTTTTGTGCATCGTTAATCTTAGGTAAATATGATCATGATTGGTATGGATGATTCAAGAAAAAGTCTAATCACTCAACGGGCTGTAGAATTTTGAAATATATTTTTTTATGGAAGAGTTATCGCTGGCAATTCAGATTTACTGTGGCGAACAATGCCTCGATTAACTTCTAGAATGATGTTTAGATTGGGGTTAAGTGTCTCGATGTGACGTTTCATGAGTTCGCATTCATTTCCATATGTAGGAATGCTACTATTAAGTATATATTTGATCCTCGGACTAGCGGTTTAGATAATTGACATCATTGAGAGCTCTTCTAATGTTATGGTTTAAATTATGGTGGTGCATAAGGAGGTTAAACCGATCATACGTGATGTTATGCAGTGGAAAAACATTGGTTGTTTTTATGTGGGGCATTGTTATAACTTGTGTACGAAGTTGTCTCCATACAATTATTATTGGGAGTTGTGGAAATCCAAGATTCCTTCTAAGATCTCATTTTTTAGTTAGAGTGTTATTCATGGTCGAATTTAGATGGACGGCGTATATATGAAAAAATTGTTGTATTATGATTAATCGTTATCAAATGTGCCTTATGGAGGTTGAATTAGCATATCACATTCTTCTGCATTGTCGTAGGGTGATGAGTATTTGAAACATTCTTTGGAAAATGACTGAAATTTAGTGGGTGATGTCTCTCGATAGTAGTTGGAAGTTTGGATCGATGCAAGAAATATGACGAGTCTAAACCATTGAGTTACTATCCCTATTATCTTTTGATGAATTATTTGGCTTGAAAGAAATTATCGTACTTTCAGTGATTATATTCGACCGATACGTATTATTTATAACGTCATTATTATGATATTATCTTAGATTCGTTTCGTGAGTCGGTTAGGGAGTTCACGCCCTTTTTTTAAAATAGATCATTTAAAAAAAGGGAACTCACCGCCTTCTTGAGAAATTCGTACACGTTAATTTTTTGTGTCTTTGGCCCAAGAACTATTCTATTCTCTATTCAGCATTTTAATTGTTTTGATGTGATTTTTGTTTCGTTGTGTTGAAACAATTTAAAACTTTAGACCATTTTAAAAAAAAATCTCAGAGAATAAAAAACCGTCCACAAACACAAACATTAACATAAGTAGTCTCACCTCGGTTATATCAAATCAAAATACTTAAAATTAATAAATATAAAATATACTCCTGTATATCTCATGACTTGTTATTTTGTCGTAATTGTGTAAATAAACCACATCAAACAAGCCCCTCAAAGTGTAGACAATTTCTAATTTGGCTGCTATAAAGACTTATCTCCACATCAAACAAGCCCCTCAAAGTGTAGACAATTTCTAATTTGGCTGCTATAAAGACTTATCTGCAAAAGACTTGGGGTCAACTGGCAATAAAATTTTGTTTTAATTGTATTAAGTTGAAACGGGATTAGTTTCAATTAGGGCTCTTCTTCGTTTTGGTTTTCAGGTTCTTCAAAATTTTCTGTTTGAGTTACTTTAATTTTTAGGCCAATTCAAAAAAGTATCGAATTTAATATTAATTCGAAGAATTTGATTTTTTTTCTCAAATTAAAATTTTAATTCAAAATAATCCAATTTAAACATAAACAAACAACATAATAATGGTGACCGATATAGTGAAGTAAATGCGTCAAAAGGTGAGTGATACTTACGGGGCAATAAATGAAATGAGGCGTCAATGGTGAGTGATGCTTACGGGGCAATAAATGAAATGAGGCGAGTCATGAGACGAGGGAGATCGAAGAACTAAAAATAAATAATAAAATAATAAATTATTAAAATTTAGAGTTTTGAACCCAATTTATAAATTGAATTATAAATCAAATTTGAAATTTATAAATTAATTTGGATCGGAGACCAAAACAACTTCTCATGCATACTGCTGAGCTATAATAATAATAATAATAATAATAATAATAATAATAAATGGTGGAAGAAAGAAGAGTCACGCTAAAGAAATAAACGAAAAAAATAAAAATAATTACAATGTACAGTTAACAAATGTGGAGAATGTTTAAAGTTTTTATTTCAAAGAATATATATTTCAAGTTAAATAATAGAAGAAGTTAATTAATAGACTAAGAGTGATGGACAAAATAATTACTAATGATATTTTTTGAAATATATATGTATTTAACAAAGAATGATTAAATGATAAAAGAATAACATTAAAATAAAATTTATTGTATTTAAGTTGTATTTTAATTCTTTATTGTATTTAAGTTGTATTTTAACTCTTTTTCATGTTATGTTTTATATTTGTACTTACACAATTTTTTTATTAAATGAATTATTTTAAAAAATGATTAATATTATATATATATATATATATATATATTTATTAGTTAATTTAAATATATATTCTCTGCAATTTGTTAATTGTTCATTGTAATTATTTTTAATTTTTTTCCTTTTCTTCTTTAGATAATTTTGAAATAAACTTTGATATATTTTATATAATTTCATAATTAAATAATAAATTATTATTTATGTATCAATTTTATTAAAAATTTATGTTTAAAATAAAAATAAAATAAAACATAATTATCATAAATTATAAATAAAAAATTTGTTTCCAATATCCATATATATATATATTTTAATAATTAAATATTTGCAAATTATTTATTTCATTTATTTTATGATTTATTTTTGATTGCCTTAATTTAAACTTCGTAATTTTTTTTTTCAACTTTGTAAAATTTAATATAGTCAATAAAAAAATTATCTTATTTATTAAAAAAAATATATTTTATAATTAATTTGTATTCTAACATGTTTGCACGTATAAACAATAAACTATAATCTATAATCGAAATTAATGTAGACTTCATTTAATTCAATTTAAATGCTGTGTTTAAGCGTTCGTTAATAAACTGTTACAATAGCTTTGGGTAATAAGTTCACACATAAAATTATAATTAAAATACATTTTTGCATTTAAACTCAATTTTCTTTCCACCTCCTTCTTCAACTTTTAAGTTTATAATATCAGTGATTTTTCTTTCTCATTACTTTTAAATATTTTTTATTCATTCTCTCTTATTTATTTAATTTCTTTTTAATTATTTTATTCATTCACTTTCATTTATTTAATATTTTTCTAATCATTTTATTCACTCTCTATCATCTATTTCATCTATTTATAATATTTTTATATATTTATATAAAATTATTATTATAATAAAATATACAATTAAATACATTTTTATTTATTAGTTATAATATATGTATTTTAATATTTAAAATAGTTAAACAAATTATGAAATATAAATATATTTTGATTTTTTTAATTTATAAATATATTTTTTTTAATTTATAAATATAGTTTTAGATAAAAAAAATATATATATAATTTTAGAAATCAAACTAGTCTTATTTAATTATTAAAAATATATATTATAATTGAGATTAATTGAAAGTGACGTAAATGAATGATATAGGAAGAGGGTGGGAGGGAAAAAAATAGAATTGACAATTAAAAGATTGGGTAGGAAGGGTGTGTGGAAAGATGAAAATATATATAATAATAATAAATTACTTTTATTTATTTAATGAATTATCTAAATATTTTTTGAAAAAATTGAAAATAGAAATGAAAATGACTACAAATCAGTTATTTTCAAATAAGAGATAGAAGACGATAAATTTTAAAATATTATTAAACATTTTTTATATATATATATATATTTATATTATATATATTTATTAAATATATTTATAAAAATTAATGTATTAATATAATTTATTTTCAAATAAATTATTCTTTTATTTAAATTATTTATTAATATTTAAAATTAAATAATATATATATATATAATATTAATTATTTAATAATAAATAAATAAACTGGGCGTATAAACTGAATCAAATATACCCATGTTTAACGATTAAATTATCTAAGATAATATCAAACGTGCATGTAAATAAGTTGAATAAGCGGACGTCAATAAACTAAGAATAAACTGTAACAAACTAGCCCGTAAGCTAAGAATAAGTTAAAACAAACTAGCCCGTAGTCTTACAATAAAATTTTAACAAACTATTAAAAGAAAATTTCTAAACAACATTATAAACTTTAAATTATTCTTTTAAAAAAAAAAAAAAAAAACAAGAGTTATCATTTATTTAACCAAGCACAAATAAAAGGATAAGGGTTTAGGGAAGCTTTAAACATAAACAACTTAAAATTTAGATGGATTACCGACCCATTACTTTTTTTTTCCACATAACTAATTAAACTATTATTTTGACGCATTAATCAGGTATCAATATAATCATCATAAAACTTGTATAATATCAAGACCAAACTCGCAATTTGCTATAATAATTGGTTTCAACTTATAATTAGTTTAAAATGTAAATATAACATTTCATAAGTCATTGGGTGCTAAACCCTATTCTGCCTATTGGGATTCGATTTTTAAATTATCAATTTAAAAAAAAATAAAAAAAAATCTTTAAACACTACAATAAAACACACATTCGGCGACACATAATTGCCAACGCATATTCAACGTTGGCAAAAGTTAAACAAAAATTGGGTTTTGCCAACCTTTATTATATGCGATAACTTTTATATAATTTAAATTATTTAATTTTTAATACAATAAATTAGCTTAATTATTAATTATATATGAAAATAATATATATTTAATTTTATATTTATATGATTTAAATTTTAAATTAATTTTGTTTAAATTATTTATATGTAAAAAATTTAACTAAATATATATTATATAAATTTAGAATTTTCCTAAAACAAATAATATTAAAATTAATTTTCAAATAAATTCTAACTACTTTAACTCACCATAAAAAGAAACCAAACTTATATAATAACTAATATATTGAAATAATATATTGAAATTGAGTGATTAATTTAAATGATAGTTATTTTAAAAATAATATAGAAATTATGAGAATTTGATTAGACGTGTTCACAAGCGGCTAAAGTTTTTTTTAGGGTTTAAACAAACTACAATTTGTGAGTGCCTAGTATATCCTTTTAGAATTAGTTATGTTTAATTATTATTTTTTTTAATGTAAACACCACTAAGTTAGTGTTAGTAGTGGTTCCTAATTTCTTACTTTGGTAAGTAACACCACTAAGTTAGTTAGTAGTGGGTTAGTAGTTGTTCCTATTTTTTTTCTTTGGTAAGTAACACCACTATATTACTAATAGGTTAATAGTGTTCCTAATTTCTTGCTTTTGTAAGGCTATAAATAGCCCTATCTTTTAGTTATTATTTATCAAAAAGAATTCAAGCATTTTCTATACACTACTGTCTATAGATTTGGTATTAGAGCCAGCTAGAACTAAACTTTGTGAGTGATTTAAGTGAAGAATGGCGACAGAAAACAGTTTTGTTCAACCATCAATTCCAAAGTTTGATGGGTTCTATGATCATTGGTCCATGTTGATGGAGAATTTTTTTAGATCAAAGGAGTATTGAGGAATTGTAGAAGAAGGAATTTCTGCTGAACCAGAAGAGAAAATTGTTGAAGCTAAAGTGAAGTGTTGGGTATGAATGTGATTGAAGTTTGGCTCAATCCTCTTGTTTATCGATTCCGTTGCACCACTATCTCACACAAAAGAGGCAAACCTCTCACTAACATCCAACACTACAAAGGAGCTTAACCTATACCTCCCACCAAGAGAGTAGTATCTATTTATATTATTGGTGAAGTCGAGTAAATGGGTTACTAGAGATTGATCCACAATGTTGGTCAACCAATACCCAACAATCTCCACATTTGGCCCAAAATAGTGCAAAACACAATAAAAAAATCACAAGATACATCATCTCCAATTTATTACCACCGAGGCAACAAAGAGAATACCCAAGGTAAACCCGTGTCACAAAGACCAATGGCAAGAGCACAAAGCACGCGAAAATCACAAAGATCAAATGCAAGAGCACAAAGCATGCGAAAATCACAAAGATCAAACGCAAGAACACAAAGCATGCGAAGTTCACAAAGATTAAATGCAAGAGCACAAAGCATGGGAAAATCACAAAGATTGAAGGCAAGATGACAAAGCATGCCATGCCCACAAATGACAAACCTCAAAAAGCTTTTCCTAAGTCAAAGTTTAAAATTCGTTGACATGAAATAAAATTTTCAGCAGGTAAACACTTAGTACCCATATCAGTAGGATTAAATTTCGAAGGAATTTTCTCTAACTTAACAATGTCCTTTTTAACAATATCCCGAATGTAATAAAACCTAACATCAATATGTTTAGTTCTATCATAAAAAACATGATTTTTACACAGTTGAATAGAAGATTGACTATCAGAAAACACAACCACATTTTTGTCAAGAAAACCAATTTCAAACAAAACAGCCCTAAGCCAAATTGCTTCCTTAAAAGCTTCAGTGGCAGCTTCATACTCAGATTCTGTAGTAGATAAAGAAACAATGGGTTGAAATTGAGACTTCTAATTTATGCAAGAGACACACAAAGTAAACAAATAGTAAGTAGTAGACTTTCTATTATCCCTATCATTAGCATAATTGGAATCCACATAACCAACCAACTTAGTACCTATAGAAAACTTAGAGAAAGTCAAGCCAACATCAACAATGGTTTTTAGATAACTCAAAAGTCATTTCAAAGCATTTCAATGAGGCATACCAGGGTTAGACATAAATCTACTCAAGCAACTAATTGCATATGCTATATCAGGCCTAATGCTAATCATGAGATACATAACAGATCCTATAGAATTAGAATAAGGCACATTCTTCATTTCAGTTATTTTAGTTTCAGTCTTAGGAGACTGATCCTTACTTAACACAAAGTGGGAAGCAAGAGGCACATTCACAGAGTTAGCATCAGACATAGAAAATTTACTCAAAAATTTTAGCAACATATGCACTTTGATTCAACACAAGAGAAAATTTTGTTCTATCTCTAATGATATTCATGCTCAAAATCTTCGTAGCATCACCTAAGTTTTTGATGTCAAAATTTTCACAAAGTGATATTTGCACATGCATAACAGACTTCAGACATGGGCTAACAACCAACATGTCATCCACATACAACGAAAGAAATACATGCACAAAGTCTATATTTTTGAAGTAAAGGCAATGATCAGAAGAACTTCTTTTAAATATCAAAGATTGCATGCACTTATCGAACTTGATATTCCATTTCCTATGAGATTGTTTTAAACCATACAAGGCTTTTTTTTAACAAACAAACATGATCAGACAACTTGGGGTCAACAATCCCCTCAGGTTGATGCATATAAATATTCTTATAAAGTTCACTATGTAAGAAAGTAGTAGTAACATCCATTTGCTTCAATTCCCAATCAAAGTGAGCAACTAAAGCAAGCATAATTCTAACAGTAGTGAATTTGACAACAGAAGTGGAAATTTTAGTATAATATATTCCCTCCTTTTAAGTAAATCCCTTGGCTACTAATATAGCCTTGGATCTAACTTTTTCAGACTCTTGCTTCACCTTATACAACCGCTTGCAATCCACTAAGGAGCAATTATGAGGTTTAGGAACAAGTTTCCAAGTATCATTGATTCTTAGGGAATTCATCTCATTATTCATAGCAACAATCCATTCAGTAGAAAACTTAGGCCTCAAAGCTTCTTTGTAAGAGCTAGACATATTATAGTCTAGGGATTCAAACATGTTAAAAGAAAATTTAGACATATTACAATTATCATGCTCCACCTTATTAGGAACATCATTAACAGGAGTGAGTACATATGCAAGCAAGGAAAATCATTCTCATTAAAGACAACATTTCTACTTATCACAATCATAAGCCCAGGTTCACTTCTATCCCAAAGCCTATAATATTTTACCCCTTCAGGGTAGCCTAAGAACACACATTTCTTGGACCTAGCCAAAAACTTTCAAGTTGCTCAAATCAAGAGATTTACCTGAAAACACAGATTCAGGACTTTTCCCTCCTAAGGGAATACTAGGTGACCTATTTATTAAATAAGAAGAAGTGTATAAAGCATCCCCCAAAATTTCTTAGACAACCTAGATGACGCTAACATAACTCGCACCCTCTCTAGAAGTGTCATATTCATCCTCTTAGCAACACCATTCTGTTGTGGTGTGTACGACACAAACCTATACCTTTTAATACCCCAAGTAACACATAAACCATTCATCTATTTATTACAAAACTCAAGACCATTATCTGTCCTAAGAGTTTTGATTCTCTTACCTGTTTGATTCTCAATCAAAATCTTTCACTCCTTAAACTTTTCAAAAACATTAGACTTATGTTTCAAAAGTAACATCCAAACATTCCAAGAATAATCATCAATGATGAACATAAAATATTAATTCCCCCCATGTGTAGCGACACTAGAAGGACCCCACACATCAACCTGCAAATATTCAAGAATATCAGTACACTTAGACACGTTTGAGTATGAGGAGATGTGAAAACTCACATTATGATGTTTTCCTAGCAAACATGATTCACAAAAGTGGACGGGGGACAATTTATCACTACCAAAGTGACCTAATATACTGTGTCGTGAACGAAGCGATAGCGCAACAAGTATGGGGATTCTATCTCGTCTCATCGGTCATTGTTAGTTATAATCTAATAGATGCACTTTTGAATGACATTACATCATGTAGGCATGAGGGCTTGCTTTCCTTTGGCACCTGGGTGATAGCTTGAGCATTAACCATCTTCTTGACTTTTCAAAAGTTAGAGACTGCTGCCACGAAATCAGCACCAACTATATCCCAGATTCAAGAGAGGGCTTTGCATGCCGAGATCTTTACCAACTTAATGCCGTATTATGCAAAATTTCTAGACCTTTGTTACTCATGTGACCTAATCTATGATGCCAAAGAACAAATTTATCACCAATCATAAAGTTCACAAAGTCACAAGCAGTTTCAGCATGACACACATACAGATTGTTCATCTTTTTAGTAGTAAAGATAACAAGAGACCCACACAAAATTTTCATAACACATTTTCCCCACTTTCCCTCCAAACCATCATTCTCAAGAGATGCACAAGACAACAAATTATAACGCAAATCATGAACATGCCTCACATTCTTCAAAGTAAACACAGAACCACAAGAGATTCTTAGGCATACATCACCTATTCCTATCACATTGCAATTTTTTGAATTTGCCATAGACACAAAACCATGTTCAATTTCTTTATAGTTAGAAAACAAATCTCTAAATGGAGGCACATGAAAAGTACAACTAAAATCAACTAGCCAATTAGATTTGCACAAAGAATCAGATAACACATAGTTCAAGCTAGCATAATCACATAGATTATTAATCATAAAATATCACCCATATTACCCTCACAAACAACCACATTAGTATTTTCAACATGATGATTTCTCTTAGGCTTAGGACAGTCCTTAATAAAATGATCAGACTCATAACAATTATAACACTTTCTAGCGTTAGACCTAGACTTAGATCTTATTTTACTAGCAAGATGAAATTTCCTACCAGAAGGCACTCGACCTACCCTGAGATCTACCCATCACATGCATGACTTCCCCACCAGACTGTTTACCCCTCTTAGAGTGTATCAAATCTAACTCCTTACTCTTAAGACCATTGACAACAATATCAAGAGTGACACTGTCTCTACCATACTCAATGGAAGACTTCACATCATTAAAAGAATTATTAATAACATTCAACAAGACAATGGGGGCATACTCTTCAATGTTCTTATCACCACACAACTTAATATTAGAAATAATTTTAGTGAAAATATCCATATTATCTTCAATATCCTTAGACACATCCAATCTAAATTTGAAAAACTTTTCAAGTAAGAACATTTTATTAGGCAGAGAAGTTTCAGTATAAAGTTAAGATAATTTATCCCACAAGGTTTTTGGACAGTCTAAATTACCATTTTTTTTTCATCACAGAATTAGATAAGTTCAAGTATATAGAGGAACATGTATTTTCATTCATTTCACTATTTTTCTCAACGGTATCAGCAATAGCATAAACCTAACTAACAACTTTAAAGTATTTTTTCTGAATCAAACACATTTCATTTTTTATTTCCAAATGCTAGAATTAGTTTTTCCGTCAAACGAAACCATATCATATTGATTAACACCATACATGTTATCAAATAAATTAAAAGCAATCAACAATCAATTGGCATAAATTAATGGGAGGGTTCAAGCTATGATATCTTGCGAAACTCAAATAAAGTTTTGACTTACCCACCTCACTCGGGGATTAGCTTTGTCTTTTCAGTAGCGGCACAGTGGCGACTTTGATTCTCAGCGGTCGCAACAAAAGTGACACCGACAATAGTTAAACATGACAACAACAACTTCTTCTCCAGAAGCAGCGACAACTTTATTCTTCCTCCAGTAGTAGTAGAAGCAGAAAATAAAAGCATCATGATGAAAAAAGAAACAGATATGTGCTTATTGGTGAAGATAACTCATATCTTCCAACACAATCTCAAACTCCAATTACAAACCCTAAATCCTAGATTTTATACCATTGTTGGGTCTGAATGTGATTGGTATTTGTCTTAGTCCTATTTTTTTTATCGATTCCGTTGCACCACTATCTCACGCAAAAGAGGCAACCCTCTCACTAGCATCCAACACTATAAAAGAGCTTAAACTCTGCCTCCCACCAAGAAAGTAATATCTATTTATATTATTAGGTCAAGTTAGTGAGTGAGTTACTAGGATTGGGCCAAAATGTTGGGCCAACTAATACCCAACATGAAGGCGTACAATGATGTAAAACTGAAGGGTTTAAAGGAAAAATACTATCTATTTCAGGCTATTTATAGAACAGTTCTTCAAACTATTATGGATACTATATCAGCCAAAAGTATTTGGGATTCCATGAAGAAGAAGCATCAAGAAACGGACCGCGTTCAACGATCACAATTGCAAGCTCTCAAAAAGGATTTTGAGGTGTTATAGATGAAGACATGAGAGTCTATGAATACATATTTTTCGCGTACCTTAACCATTGTCAACAAAATGAGGTAGCACAAGGGTAAGGTAAGTGATGAAGATGTTGAAAGATAATAAGATCGATGACCCCTAATTTTGCCTATGTAGTCGGTTCAATTGAAGAGTCAAAAGATCTCAGTAAAGTTTCAGTTGATGAACTGCAAAAAAATTATTGGTTCATGAGCAACAAATGACTGAACATGTTGATGAGGAGCAGACTTTAAAGGTTACATATGGAGAGTCTTCAAGAGGACGGAGACATGGAAGCTTTCGAGGTAGAGGTAAAAACAGTGGGAGACATAACTATGACAAGTCAAGTATTGAATGTTTTGGTTTTCATAAGCTTGGGCATTTTCAGTATGAATGTTCAGAAAAATCACAAGAGAGGGCACACTATGTGGAAACAGAAGAAGAAATGTTGTTGATGTCTTATACAAATGAAGGAAAGACAAATCACGATGAAATATGTATGTAGTACTTTGATTTAGGCTGCAATAACCACATGAGTAGCAAGAAAGTGTTTTCAGCTTTTGATTAAAGTTTTAGAGAAACAGTAAAACTAGAAAAACTCAAGGGTGAAAGTGATGGGACAAGGAACTATTGTGATGATGGTGAATGGAATTACTCTGGTCATCATTAGTGTGTTCTATGTTCCAGATTTAACAAATAATCTACTAATTATTGAGCAGCTAGCTGATAAGGGTCTGGAAATTGTCATTAAACAAGGGAAGTGTACACTTTATCATGCTCATAGGAGACTTGTTGCAGAAATTATAATGTCTTCAAATCGAATATTCAACCTCTTTGCAAATATAAAGAAGAAAGAGGAGATGTGTTTTTCTGTTGCTGAAGATGTGGTTCAATTGTGGCATCGTCGATATGGTCACTTGAATCACAAAGGACTAAGACTTTTTCAGCAAAAGGAAATGATAAATGGCTTACCTTCACTTGGAGTCATGTCTAAAGTATGTGAAGTGTGTTTACAAGGCAAGAAACACAGACTTCCTTTCCCACAAGAGACTACATGGAAAGCTACTCAAGTTCTTCAACTGGTGCATGCTGACATATGTGTACCTATCAAGCCTATGTCCAACAGTGGAAAGAGGTACATAATCACTTTCATTGATGATTATAGTCGTAAAACATGGATATATTTACCATTGCAAAAATCAGAAGCTTTTAATACTTTTAAATTGTTTAAAAGTCGTGTTGAGAAGGAGAATGGTGTGTTTATCAAAGTTCTTCGTACTGATCGTGGAAGGGAGTTCACCCTAAATGAGTTTAACAACTTTTGCAGCGACAATGGCATAAATAGACAACTAACATCTTCATATACTCCACAACAAAATTAAGTTGCAGAGAGGAAGAATCAAACTTTAATGAACATGGTTCGTAGCCAGCTTGTTGAGAAGAATATTCCAAAGACGTTTTGGGCAGAAGCTGTGAATTGGGAGATTCATGTCCAGAATAGAAGTCTAACGCGTGCCATAAAGAATAAGAAACCAGAAGAAGCTTGGAGTGGTGTTAAGCCATCAGTTGCTCACTTTCAAGTATTTGGATGCATTTCTCATGCTTATGTTCTTGACAACAAGCGCATCAAGTTGGATGACAAAAGTATCAAATGTATTCTACTTAGGGTCAGTGAAAAATCTAAAGTATATCGACTATATGAACCTTTATCTCAAAAGATTATAGTAAGTCGTGATGTGGTGTTTGAAGAGGATGGAAGCTGGCAGTGGGATAAGAAACATAAGAAAGCCACACTTATTGATTTAGAATGGGAATAAGAAGACTCAACTATTGAAACACATGAAGAAATTGTACAAGTTGAAACTATGGAAGAAACTACTGAAGTTGCTTCACATCAAGTCAGGCTTCAAGATCCAGTGAAAGTTCTCTTTCACCAATTGCTCAAATAAGAGAAAGAAGACAGCCAATGTGCATGAGAGATTACATTAGTGGAGAAGGTCTCTCTAATGAAGAACAAGATGATGATTTTGTGTTCTTTGCAATGATGGAAACCTCAATTAATCCTGTGTACTTTGAAGATTCTGTAAAGAGTGCACCATGGAGAGATGCAATGGATGCTGAGATTGTTGTTATTGAAAAAAACAATACTTGAGAGTTGACTGTTTTACCAGCTCATGCAAAGAAGGCGGGAGTAAAATGGGTGTACAAAACAAAGTTAAATGAACATGGAGAAGTAGAGAAGCTCAAAGCCCATTTGGTAGAAAAATGGTACACCCAAAAGCATGGAGTGGATTATGAAGAATTATTTGCTCCTGTGACACGTTTGGAGACAGTTCGTATGGTGATCTCTATTGTAGTACAAAAGGAGTGGAACACTTTTTAGCTTGATGTTAAATCAGCTTTTCTATATGGAGAGCTTAGTGAAGAAGTTTTTGTAATACAACCACTTGGCTATGTGGTAAAAGAGAAGAAGATAAAGTCTACAAGTTGAAAAAAGTTCTATATGGACTCAAGCAAGCTCCACGAGCCTGGTACAGTCGCATAGAAGCCTATTTTAGCAGGGAAGGTTTTCTTCGATGTCCTTATGAACATACACTTTTTTTGTCAAGATAGGAGGTGAAGGTAAAATTCTCATCGTCTGTATCTATGTTGATGATCTCATATTCACTGGTAATGATGAATTCATGCTTAACAAATTCAAGAGTTCGATGATGCCAGAATTCGACATGACGGGCCTTGGGTAGATAAAATACTTTCTTGAGATGGAAGTGATGCAGAAGAAAGAAGGCATGTTTATATGTTAGAAAAAAGTATATAGAAGAGATACTGGAAAAATTTGGAATGGTTAATTTCAATGCAGTTCATAATCCAATTGTTCCTGGTTGAATCTTACTAAAGATGGGAGTGGAAATATGGTTGATAGCAGTTAGTACAAACAATTAATTGCTAGTCTAATGTATCTTACAACAACACGACCTGCTATTATGTTTGTTGTAAGTCGACTTACTCAATATATGGATTGTCCTACAGAACTTCATCACAATACAGCAAAAAGAGTATTACGATATTTGAAAGGGTCATATGATTATGGTATTCTCTACAAGAAGGGAGGAGATGTAAAACTTGAAATCTACACAGATAGTGACTATGCCAGTGATTTGGATGATCGTAGGAGTACATTAGGATATGTTTTTTAGCAGGGTTCTGGTGTTGTGTCTTAGCTATCAAAGAAACAGGCAATTGTTACATTGTCCACAACTAAAGTAGAATTTATTGCAGCAACTTCAGAAGCAACTCAGGCAATCTGGTTACAAAGAATTCTAGAGTATCTTCATCAGTTAGAGAATGATAAGTGCACAATTATACTCTGTGATAACAGTTCAAGTATTGCTCTATCTAAGAATTCAGTTTTATATGGTCGTAGCAAGCACATTGATGTCAGGTTTCACTTTCTTTGCGATCTTACTAAAGAAGGAGTTGTTAAGTTAGTTCATTGTTCAAGTCAAAATCAAGTTGCTAATATATTGACAAAATCACTAAAACTGAACGTGTTTATGAGGCTCAGAGGTTTGCTTGACATGTGTTCTGCATCCGTTCTAAATTGAATTCTATTTTTAATTTAAGGGAGGAAATGTTAAAGTGGTTAGTGTTAGTCATTTTTATCTAGTATATCATTTTAGAATTAGTTATGTTTAATTAGTTTTTTTTATATAAACACCACTAAGTTAGTGTTAGTAGTGGTTCATAATTTTTTTCTTTGGTAAGTAACACCACTAAGTTAGTAGTGGGTTAGTAGTTGTTCATATTTTCTTGCTTTGGTAAGTAACACCACTAAGTTAGTAGTGAGTTAGTAGTGTTCTTAATTTCTTTCTTTTGTAAGGTTATAAATAGCCCTATCTTCTCCATTATTACTTATCAAAAGGAATTCATGCATTTCCTATACACTATTGTCTATAGACTCTCGCTCTCACTCGCGATCCCTTTCCTGCTCTCGCTTCCTCCGCCTCATCTTAGTTTCCCCTTTCTTTCTCCCATTGTTTATCTCATTGTAGGTCATATAGTCGGAGAGGGAGAGATGCAAAGTATGACTAAGGATCTGAATACGGAGCTTCAAAAGCTAAATTGCAGAATGACGAGTGGATTCATATAGTTGGTGCTTACCGAGTAGAAAAATCCTTCTCTTTGTAAATTTGTATCATTTTTATCATGCTACTAACTTCTCCTCTACATTCACTTCTCTGGTAATCTCTCTATTTCTCTATTTACCATTGCTATATCATTTAAACAATTCATTTTGCATGTCAATCTCCTCTTCACGTATTTATCAGCTTCCAGTTCATAGTTTCGTCCTTGTTTGATTTGATCGCCATGATATGCATAACATGATAATATTGATTGATTGATTAATTGGGCTACATTAGACTTGAACTTATATTCTCTATTTTTCTTAGATCTGAAAGCAGACCAGAAGATTCAAATTATGCCATAATCCTTATCTTTAGCTCAACATCTAAGTCAAGTGAGAGCTATTTTAAAATAGTAGTATATAGTTCAATTCAATCAAATGAAAATGAAAATAGAGAGGCAGAGGAGCTTTATTAACCTCTGCACTGATAATTCTTACGATATGTTTGAGTTTTTGTTGTTGTTGTGATAAACATTTTCTGTTAAGTTGTAGACATGGATGATATTGTCAGTATATAACTAATTTATACACACTTCATCATTGTAAAATAGTTCACTTGGTTAGTGGAGTTTTTCTTTAGCATCTCATTTATTTGTTAAGAACTTGAACACGTTTATTTTATTTTTTGTAATCTGAAAACATGCCATTTGGTTGGTTCATTATTAAGTAAATTATACAACATGTAAGGCATGCCCAAGGGTTCCATAATGTAGCAAGAGAAAAAAACATAGTGCATACATGTCAGAAGAGTTTTTTAATGCAAAGCTCACACATCTTGGTTGGCAGCAGGTAGTAAATTTAGTCAATAATTCATGTTAGATTATCTCATGTCAATATACCATAATTTATAATAACATATATATTTCCAACAAGGTTATTTGAAATAACCATTGGTTATTCAAATAACCCAAGATCGAACAAGCCTTTGCAGATCCACGCTATGGTGATTTTCAAGTTTATTATGCATACCATATTATAACAGAATTACAATAAAATTGAAAAGCTATGTTGAGCTACATTTTCAGTCTGTTTTCTTATCTGAATCGATAAGCCAACCAACGAGCAGTGAATCAATGACGGAGAAAAGCTTCAAATACATCATACTAGACGACAATACTAGTGTAAGTTGCACAATTTCGATATTATCGTACTCTAATTGAAATTTGATGTAGGATGAAGATACCTTAATTATGTTATTCTTAGGTGATATCATATATCATTATTTGTGTTGTAATTGTGGAGGAGGAACGAGAGATTGAAATTGGGCTTCAACCTGATGCCAAACATATTGCACATTTTGGCTTCATATGACTGAAAACTTCCTTCCACCTTAATTTTTGCTAACCCCGCCAAAATGAATTAAAGTAATATTGTATTATTATTGTAGGATTATGCTGCTAGAGAGTTCTACAAGCAAAGTGTTAAGCCATGTGAACTTGCAATTATTTTTAAAGAAGCGGTATGTATGATTTTCCCTGCATCTGTTGTCTTTTTCATGTACATTGTTAATTTGTTATTAGAGTTATTCTAATTTGATTTTGGTTTCGTTCATTTTGGTCATCACTATTGGTACTTGTGATGATGGACCTTTTCTATCTTTCAGGTTGCTCTTTATGAGCGTCCTCTTAGTAAGGGATCCCTTCTTCATGAGTTTAAGTTTTGAAATCTTCTAAATCATCAAAGCTGATAATCTAATGCCTTTATATTTCTAGTCCATTTGATACTGATTCCAGTCACTTCAGATGTTTAAAATGAGATCAGGTCTGCAGTGGGATAATCAATGATTGAAAATGTTGTTGTTTATATAGGTCTATAATTGACTTTCTGTGAACTTATCTCTTAATTTTATAAATCTTATAATTATTTTCTTGTTGATTTCAATGAAAGGAAGTTTATGTATTCACTGTTAAATGGTCTTCTAACAAAGTATGGTCCAAAGAGAGTTGTTGATACCAATTACATAAATGTTGATACTTATAAGTGGAACTACTGAGTTTTATTTTCTCTACTTCGAATTTCAATAGAAAAATATAACAACATACCACTTCCATTTGAACATGAGAGACTAGGATTGGTGTTAGAGCTACTTATGCATGTTAGCATTACATAAGCTTTAGTTGAGTAAATCTCTATCCTTACCAATTATTCCTTTTGATGCTACCTAAAGGTTATTTCATATGTTGAGTTGCAAATTTAATTATCCTAATAAAGATCTCTTGCTTTATAGTGTGTGAAGATTGAGTAAGTTATAGAGATTTACTTGACTCAAATGTTGGATATGGAATTGTCTTTTTGTACAATTTAATATTAAAGTCTCTTTTGAATTATATTGGTGTGAGATATTCTCCAAACACTTTTTGTTGAGAGTGTTTAAGAAAAAGAGTGGCGTGTTTGACATCTTTTTTTTCTCATTAAGTTAAAGTAAATTTACTTTGTTTTTCTCATTTAATTAAAGGAAATTTACTTTGTATTTACCATTTGTTTATGTTGTCAAAAGCAATGAAATATTTCTTCTTTGGATCTCTTTGCAGACAATATACAACATAATTAATTCAGCTACAATGCAAAATCTAATTACATGGTGATCAAATATCAGTTCCAATTGTGTTTAGAGGTGTTGTGAAGTTGGTGCCCAAAAAGTGGGATTTACAAAAATTTCTTTGTTGTATGGAGTAATTGTTATTTATATATTTTTATATAATTATTATAGTAAAAACTCTTGGTTTTGATCCTATAACTTTCGGTATAGACCAAATTCCGAGAGTTAAGGTAACTCTCGCCATCCCTCGGTATTGACTCTGTCATTAAAAATAATTGGGTGTTTACCGAGAGATATCTTAGAGTTTTCGGTTTAGATAACCAAGAGAAAAACCGAGAGTTGTATGAAAAACTTTCAGTTTTTCTTCAAAGGGAAAAACCGAAAGATGTTCAATTAACTTTCGGTTTTTCCTTTGAAGAAAAACCGAGAGTTATTCAATTAACCTTTGGTTTTTCCCTTTGAAGAAAAACCGAGAGTTATTCAATTAATCTTCGGTTTTTCACTTTGAAGAAAAACCGAGAGTTATTCAATTAACCTTCGGTTTTCACTTTGAAGAAAAACTGAGAGTTATTCAATTAACCTTCGGTTTTCCCTTCGAAGAAAAACCGAAAGATTCCATATAACTTTCGGTTTTTCCCTACAAAATTTACAAAATAGCCCGATTGTTTTGTGCTCAACCGAAACATGTTCAGCCAAACCAATCAATTCATAAAACAAATACATTCATAAAACAAATGATCATTCCAAAATTCTCAAACAATCATCCAAACAACATGTTTTATATTAACCATTAAACCTATTAAATCAATTCATATAGTCGAAACGTCTCAAACCCTAGCTGGTGGGGGGAGGAGGTGGTTGATATTGCCGCATAAACATTTCAAAACTCTCTAATCTTGCATTCAATTCTAACATTTCCTTCTCCTGTTTTGCACTTTCCTATCCATTCTTGAAATCAATTATACCTTTTCCGCTTATATTTGATTAATCGTTTGAGTTTTTTCTTCATCCCTTTTCTTCAATTCCTCCAGTTCCATCGCCATTTTTTGATTTTCC
Source organism: Impatiens glandulifera (assembly GCF_907164915.1). Classification (NCBI taxonomy): domain Eukaryota; kingdom Viridiplantae; phylum Streptophyta; class Magnoliopsida; order Ericales; family Balsaminaceae; genus Impatiens; species Impatiens glandulifera. The sequence goes on along the minus strand of NC_061862.1, from coordinate 45,748,739 downwards.
TCAAACAATCGATCAGTGGCTCGTTGAGAATTGTTGGAACTTCGAAGATCCTCACGAAAGTGTGTGGGTCGGACGCCTGATCCCATACCGAATACTCCCCCATACTTTTGGCGTCCGAACACTCTCTCCGTCAACTCAAAGTCAGATATTTCCGGTTCGTTACTTAGAACTTCCTCCATCTAAACTTGCACATTTGAAATAATTTGTCATTTATATAATAATAAATAAACTAGTTATAAGTAATTTATTTAAATTCAATTCACTTACAATTTTCTCTTGCACGCGTTCGTCCGGGACGGGAGTCGGGTTTTCTTTTGTCGGTTTTGGGGTACGGGTCCTCTTGAACACTTCAACGACAGATGAAGCCCGTCCCATTTCAATCGCCTGTTGACATAAAAAATTTATATAATTAATAACAATCTTTATATTAAGTTATTACAAATAATGTATTTACCAACTCTTCTTCAACTTGAGCAAACGGTCGACTTCCCGTATGATGCGGGAATTTCAGCTTCTTTCTGTTAACTATATTTGTGCTACTATTTTTCTGAATTTCAAATAAACAAATTAAAGTTAGAATAACTAATATCAGATTTTATTTGAATTATGAAACCGTACCTTAAATTTTTCCGTAAAGAAATGGTTGCGACACACAAACTCCCAATCATCTCGATCGTAGTCTGGTGGAGGATTGGCCAGTACCGCTGCCTCGTCTCCTTGATGGACGCGGATATATTCCTTGCTCAAATCTGAGCGCCATCTATCCCATATCTACTTGGCGTGTCCCAATTCGGTCTTTCGAAAAGAATCAATAGGACCATTAGTAGCCTCGAACGGATCTTGAAAATAAAAACATTCAAATGTTACCGAATGTTTATTTGAATGATTAGTGTATAATTAATTATTAATTATTACCTTCATAGCAGTCCAAATGTAATCCAATTGGTCAGCACTTAATGCCTTCCACTTCAAAAGACGGTGTGAGACGGCTGAGTGATCCCGCAAAACCGACCCCACATGTCTAGACCACCTTGTTCTTCCCTCGTCAGCACCGCCAGACCTCCCATCTACCTCTCTAAAAGTCAGAGAAATCCTTGTCCCCGCTGGTCTCTTAGATAGCGCAATATTCTTGTTCTTCCCACGTCTTTTGCGGGCACAAGATTCTTCAAAATTATCAAATTCATAATTAGATATGTGAATCAATTCAAATTATAACTAATTGTAAACAAGTTACCTGTCGATGATGGGTCGGGAGTGGATCCATGCTCCTCCTCTTCATCCTCCTTTTGAGGCTCCTCGTGACACTCGTCGTCAGCCTCATCGTCGTCATCCCCCATATCAGCAAACATACTCTCTACAAACTCTTCAGCCTCAGCAGCATCAACATCCTCGTCTGCTGGGGGAGCAGTAGCTATCGGGACCACAGCAATAGGTGGTTGATCTCTAGAAGACGATTCTCGGAGCCTTAAGTTTTCTGATTGTGCAATGAAGTTCTGGTACGGCTTAGACAGTTTTCTGGGTGTTTTCCTCATACTCCACCAAGGTTCTTTACTACCTTTAGACATTCTTAATGCATACCATTAATAAATGAGCGAATAATTGAAATAAAGTAGTAATAAGAATTAATATAAAGTAAAAAACATAAATCTACCTAATTAATTAATCTGAACTATATATTTGTAAACCGTGGTTTTATTTTTGTCACAATCTTCCAACTGGGTCGGGCTGACATATCAGGGGCGTAGAATATTTGTTTTGCTTGACTCGCCAATATATACGGGTCTTAACATTGGGTTTTTAAAATTCGGTTTACATTTACACTTACGAAGCCATATTTATCCATTTTCACTCCTAGTTCCCTCGAGTGTGTATCAAACCACTTACACTTGAATAAAACAACTCGTTTGTGAGAAAAGTATTGCACTTCGATTATATCTGTTAAAACTCTGTAGTATGACATAGTTTCAGACCCGTTGAACCCTTCAACAACCACCCCACTGTTTTGAGTGGTCAAACCTTCTTCGTGTTTTTCTGTACATAATTTGTATTCGTTTACTTTACACCAAACACACATAGACGAGTACATACTTGGACCTTCTCCTAAGATCTTGAGGTCTCTTGATATGTCGTTAAATTCTGCTAATTGAGCGAACTATATATATACCCGAAATGTAGTTGTTAAAATAAATATAAAGAGTTAGGATATATGGTTTATAATTTACTCACTCTATGCTTGAAATAAACCTCTCGGTCATGACCTTAAACATAATGTTTTTGGGAAGGGACAAAACCGAAGGTTTATTTGAAAACCTTCGATTTTGACCCTTCCCAACACTTAGAAAATTTTCTATTTTTTTAAACAAGGGTCAAAACCGAAGGTTCATTTGAAAACCTTCGGTTTGTACCCTTCCCAACACTTAGAAAATTTTATGTTTTTTTAAACAAGGGTAAAGCCGAAGGTTCATTTGAAAACCTTCGGTTTTTACCCTTCCCAACACTTAGAAAATTTTATGTTTTTTTTAAACAAGGGTCAAAACCGAAGATTTTCAAATAAACTTTCGATTTTTACCCGTCCCAACACTTAGAAAATTTTCTTTTTTTTTAAACAAGGGTAAAACCGAAGGTTCATTTGAAAACCTTCGGTTTTTACTCTTCCCAACACTTAGAAAATTTTCTGCTTTTTTTTAAACAATGGTCAAAACCGAAAGTTTTCAAATAAACCTTCGGTTTTTACCCTTCCCAACACTTAGAAAATTTTCTGTTTTAAACAAGGGTCAAAACCTAAGGTTTTCAAATAAATCTTCGGTTTTTACCCTTCCCAACACTTAGAAAATTTTCTGTTTTTTTTTTAAAAAGGGAAAAACCGAAGGTTCGTTTGAAAACCTTCGGTTTTTACCCTTCCCAACACTTAGAAAATTTCATGTTTTTTTTAAACAAAGGTCAAAACCGAAGGTTTTCAAATAAACCTTCGGTTTTTATCCTTCCCAACAATTAGAAAATTTTCTGTTTTTTTAAACAAGGGTCAAAACCGAAGGTTTTCAAATAAACCTTCGGTTTTTACCCTTCCCAACACTTAGAAAATTTTCTGGTTTTTTTAAACAAGGGTCAAAACCGAAGGTTCATTTGAAAACCTTCGGTTTTGACCCTTCCCAACACTTAGAAAATTTCCTGTTTTTTTTAAACAAGGGTCAAAACCGAAGGTTCATTTGAAAACTTTCGGTTTTGACCCTTCCCAACACTTAGAAAATTTTATGTTTTTTTTAAACAAGGGTCAAAACCGAAGGTTTTCAAATAAACCTTCGGTTTTACCCTTACCCATACTTAGAATTTTTTCGGTTTTTTTAACAAGGGTCAAAACTGAAGGTTCATTTGAAAACCTTCGGTTTTGACCCTTCCCAACACTTAGAATTTTTTCTATTTTTTTAAACAAGGGTCAAAACCGAAGGTTTATTTGAAAACCTTCGGTCTTGACTATTCGGATTTTTTTAAACAAAGGTCAAAACCGAAGGTTTATTTGAAAACCTTCGAAATTATCCCTATTTTTTTTGTTTAAAAGATACCATGTTCTATAATTTTATCAAATAAAGGCAATATAATAAATATAGGAAAAGAAACCCTAAACAACATTAATAAACCAAAACCAAATTAAAGGATAATAATAATTCATAATTATGAAAGCAAAACACACCAAAATGTCATCATTCGTACGGAAAACATAATTCATAATTAATCAACAATATAATCGAGAAATTAATTAGTAGATGTGGGGGAGGAGGGGGTGGTTGATTCTGCCTCTTCAATAATTCAATTTGTTGTTCGAGATTCTCCAATTTTTGCGCCATTTCAGCCCTGTCCGCTTTAATTTCATTAAGCATTTGGCCTCTTTCCGCATCCCTCAATCGGATTTCCTCCATTTTCATCGTCATTTTTCTCACCTTTTCCTCACGTGCCGCAATTTCTGTTTGTGCTTGCAAATTCTGGTATGACCGAGACAGTTTCTCCAGTGTACGCCGAATACTCATCCATGACTCACCCATCCTAAATGCATTTCATATATATATATATATCAAACACAATAACCAAAATATATCATTCATTTAACAAAATCTAACAAAATCATATATATTTAACAAACTAACCTAAATCTAATCTAAACAATAACAAATCTAAATCAAACTACCAAACAAATAATCTAAACTAGCATAAATCTAGATAATATAAACTAAATGATAACAAATCTAAATCTAAAAACAAAAAACAAATAAAAAACTAACCTGGAACGGAGAAGAAGAAGAGGAGCGTCGGAGACGGCTGTGGCGCGGGAGAAAGAGAAAGGAGAGAGAGGCGAATGAAAAAGAGAAGGGGTAAGGTTTGTATTTATAAAGGTATTTACCGAAAGTTTTTCAATAAACCTTCGGTTTTGACTATTCTCAAAACCGAAGGTTTATTGAAAAACCTTCGGTAATAAGAATCACGGGATTTAATTTTTTTTGTATTTTTTTGGATGAGTTAAAACCGAAGGTTTATAGGATAAACCTTCGCAATTAACAATTTCAGGAAAAGGTAAAACCGAAAGTTCTTTAAAAAACCTTCGCAATTAATCATTCTCCAACTTAGAATATTTTTTCAATTTTTTGGGATGAGTCAAATCCGACGGTTTAATAAAAAACATTCGTATTTAAACATTTCAGAAAAGGTAAAACCGAAAGTTTTTGGAATAACCTTCGCAATTAACCAAACTCACAACACTTGGAATTTTTTTGAATTTTTAGGAATGTCAAAACCGATAGTTCTTTGTAGAACTCTCGGTACTAATTAGTAAAATCGAAAGTTTTAGACCCCTCTCGGAATCTATTTTCAATAACGAAAGATTTGTTCCTCTCGGGATCAATTAGGAGAGTTTTATAAAACCCTCGGTAATATCTATCGGTAAAGGTCATTTTTTTACCAGTGGGTGTTTTCAGATCGGATAATGATCGGATACTGGATTGGATATGAATCGCAATTTTTTTTAAAAAAAAATAGATACAAATATTTGATCCGAGATCGTATCGATAGGTTTGTCCACCCTATCTCCTGGATCATAATTGTGAAAAATATATATTATAATTATCTGAGTAAAGATACTTCTAGCTTAATTTAGAAAATAATGTATAGATTTAAACCAATGTTACAATGATACTTCACCCCTATAGATTAAAAAAACGCTTAACACATCCCAATCATGGGATCAATATATATCATTTGACGAAAACGTATAGATAGACAATAATCACAAAATAGATATTTCAATGTTTCTTTCTAGTCTAACAAAAAGGGTACGTAATAATGTCCATAATTTGTGCTTCTTTTCCTTGAGATTAAAATGTCAATGAAATAATAATTGATGTCCTAAAAGAATATCTTAATTAATAGTTCCTCATCATTTTTCAAGTTTTCAAATTGAAGTAATGGCAACAATTAGTTGTTTTTCAATCCTAAGTTTTTTATTGTCTATAGTCTGTCCAAATCGATATTGATTTTAACAATTCTTTGATATCTACCTCTTGAAATGTTTAATTTTGAAAGTGTCTGGATTGCCGTGTCGAGAGTTGTGGTTAATTTGGATATATATGTGAGAGTAAATGTATACTTGGGTCGGATTTTGGGTTGACCCGCCCATAAATTTAAAACGGTTAAAAATAAAATTAAAAATACTAGGTGCGTCACAACTTAACAAAATAAGTACAATTCTTTAATCAACTAGACTAATAACACTTTATAATTTTAATTCAACACCAAATTTGATGAACGCGGGACGTTATAACAACATATTTTTATCCGTATGCATCGCACGGGGATCTTCCTAGTTAAAATTGATAATACTAATTCTATGTGGATCCTTAATTTTAAGTCTAAAAGTAGTCACTTTCATGAACCAGATTAAACTGCAAAGAGTCGCCATGTTTTAGTATCGCGTAAAGGCTAGAGGTGTTTCATTATTAAATCTATGTTCTATTTTCCGAAGTCCACATTTTTACTTGTGGGAGACAAACTATATATAAAAAGTTTAGATTTTATATAATCAGGACATTCCTTCCTAATTGATTCTTCTTTAATTACTTTTTATTACTCATAGATTTTGATTATTCTTTAAACATTTAAAAATATATATTTGATGTGTATATATGCAATGCATGCATCAAATTCTTGCATGCCATTGACGGTTGCAGATCGGACCAAACTACGAAAGGACTAAAATAAATAAATAAATAAATAAATAAATAAATAAATAAATACCTATATAATTAAAGAAATATTCTCACTATCTTCTTTTCATTATCTACAAACTAATTAAGTGATTAATTTTATTTAAAATTAAAATATTTTTAGTGGGAATCAAACACTTAAACTACCATTTTGATTTGTGAGTTTAAACCAATCTTTCAATATTTCTGCCTCTTTTTATTTTTCATGATTGCTTATATATACTCATAATTTTCTACTTCTCTAATTTGCACACCACTATTTTATAGTAACTTTCACATATTAAGGATATAAAAGTCTATTTTAAAATCTTTTTAAATTTGAAGCTTAGTTTATATAAAAAAAAATTTATTAATGAATTATCCAATTAATTAATTATGTTTTATAATATTATTTTATTTCATCTAAATTTATTAAATAGATATTTAATAAACAAACAAAATGTATTTCTAAAATAATTTAATAATATCTTGAGGTACAAACGACCAAGTCTCCCAGACCTACATCAAATTAATTACTAATCTCATTCACTTAAATTTTTTAACACAAACACGACGATATAATTACTAATTTTAGGTCAATCATAATTTAGTTATAACATAATTTACTAGTTAAAAAAAATAATTTTTTTATTTAAAAGACTATAATTTTTATATTCAATTCTCAATAAAATTATTTTAAGTTAAGTTCGTTATATTTCATAAAAAAAAAATACATGAGAAATTGAAAAAAATATATATATTATTATTATTTAAATAATTAAGTAAATGTAAGACACATTTCGAAAAAGGAAAAATATTAATGGTAAGTAACAAAACTATTATTGAGGTATAAAACTATTGTATTAGTTAATAAGATCGGGAGATGTCCCCGTAGTATCCATTACGTTTTTCATTTCTTGTTCTCACATTCAGAAGCATTACTCAATCATAATCTTTTCTACTTGATTCTGAAAGTTAACATGGTATCAGAGTAGGATGAAGTTTCTTTTGATTCTGATTCTTCGTCTAGGTCTTCTTCTAGTTCATCGGATACTACGATGGATTCGGAAGAAGAAGGTCACTCAACAGCTACAATCGGGCAAATATTAAGATCTAGAAGTAAAGCTATTAGGCAAGATGGAGGAAGATAAGAAGAAACGAGATAAGAATAAGAAACGTTATTCAAAGGAAAAACAAAAAGTAAAGAGAAAGAAGAAGAAAAGAAATCGAGCCAAGAAAGCTGAAGAGGAATTTCTTTATGTGGGAAGCAACGATCAACCAGGTATGGCAATTGTGACTGCACTTTTTAAAAGGAAAAACTATCTTAGTTGGAGCAGAAGTGTTGAAATTGCGTTTACTACTAAATCCAAACAAGGGTTTATCGATGGCTCAATTTCTTGTCCAAATAACGATGACGATCGATACAAATGGAACAAAGAAGATTCACTTGTTCGCTCTTGGATTCTAAACTCACTGCGTGCAGACATTAAGGAGGATTTTGTTCACATTGAGACCACCTTAGAGCTATGGGAGAAACTTAAGAGACGATATCAAGTCAAGAATGAACAAAATTCATTCCAGTTACAGAAAGGCATAAACTCACTAAAGCAAGGTGATTCTCTTCTTGAAAAATATTTTTCTACTATGAATAGATGGTGGGATGAGTATCGTTGTATTAATCCGCTTCCAAGATGCGACTGTAAGATCATGGTTAACAAATGTTGGCAAGTTTCTGATCATATTGAGGAGGAGGACACAAAAAGAAGACTCTCTCAATTTTTTACAGGATTAAATGATTCTTATGAAAACATTCGAAATCAGATAATTATTTCTGATCTTGCACCTGATATTAATCGAGCTTATTCAACATTATTATCCGTTCAAAGAAAGAGAGTGATTAGTGATGTTAATCATAAATCAAATGAACATTCGACAATGTCTTTTGCAAGAAATAAGACATCTAATTATTAAAGGCAGAGTAAAGAAAAGACATTCAAGAACTCACTACAATGTACTCACTGTGGAATGAAATGACACTTAAAAGATGGTTGTTTTCGAATTGTTGTATTTCCTGATTGGTGGAAAGGAAACAAAGGAGATCAGAAAGGAAAGATGTTTAGTAACATGGCAGCAACACCCTTTAATCTTGAAGAAAAAAGGAAAATCAAGAACAAGGAGATCAAGGAACATTAATTGCAGAAACCATGGAAACATTGACTAATTTGATGAAGCAATTTCAGAA
>NC_061862.1:45705515-45739770 GCF_907164915.1 Impatiens glandulifera | reverse complement strand
AGGTGGTCTCCATCTCTGAACTATATCTTGTTGACAGATAGAGGTGAACCTGAATGTTATGAGGAAGCAATATAATCTGATGAATCGATTAAGTGGGAGTCTGTTATGAAAGATGAGATGGACTCTTTGATATTGAATCAGACTTGGGAGCTCACTGAGCTACCAAAGGGAAAGAAATCACTTCACAACAAATGGATCTTCAGAATTAAAGAAGAACATGATAAAACCATTAGGTACAAGGCAATGTTGGTTGTGAAAGGATTTCAACAGAAAGAAGGTATTGACTATAATGAGATCTTCTCTCCAGTAGTTAAATTGATGACAATCAGAACTATTTTGAGTTTGGTTGTGAAAGAAGACCTTCATCTTCAACAAATGGATGTCAAAACTTCTTTTCTTCATGGTGATTTAGATGAAGAGATTTATATGCGACAACCAGAAGAATTTGAAATCAAAGGAAAAGATGAGCTTGTGTGTAAGCTTCAGAAGAGTCTGTATGGTTTGAAACAGGCTCCAAGGCAATGGTACAAGAAGTTCGATAGCTTCATGAAAAGTAACAATTTTTTGAGGTGTGAAGCTGATCATTGCTGCTATATCAAGAGGTTTGATAAATCGTACATTATTCTTCTTCTCTACGTTGATGACATGTTGATTGTTGGAGCAAGCTTGTATGAGATTAACAAGATCAAGAAAGAGTTGTCTGAAAAGTTTGCAATGAAGGATTTGGGTGCTGCTAAACAAATCCTTGGGATGAGAATTTTCAGGGATGAAGAAGTTCTCAAGCTTTCACAAGAAGAATATGTGAAGAAAGTTCTTAGCAGGTTCAACTTGTATGATGCAAAATCAGTTACTACCCCCTTAGCTAGTCAATTCAGACTATCTAAAGATCAGTCTCCTTCAACAGAGGAGGAGAAAAATTACATGGCCATTGATTGTATTATGTATGCGATGGTTTGCACAAGACCAGACATAGCACATGCAGTGGGAGTTGTTAGAAGATTCATGAGCAACCCGGGTAGACAACATTGGGAAGCAGTAAAGTGGATACTACAATACTTAAGAGGAAGTATGTGTCTCGCTTTGTGTTTTCGAAAGTCTAATATGAGATTAGAAGGATATGTTGATGCTGACAATGGTGGTGATGTTGATAGTAGGAAGAGCACAATAGGGTACATTTATACTCTGGGAGGTACTGCAATCAGTTGAGTATCAAAATTGCAGAAGATTGTTGTTCTTTCTAGTTGTGAGGCAGAGTATGTTGCTGTGACAGAAGCTGCTAAGGAGATGATGTGGTTACAACCCTTTTTGCGAGAATTGGGTCAAGACTATGAGGGAAGTGTGTTGCGATGCGACAATCAGAGTGCCATTCATTTGGCAAAGAATCCTATTTATCATGGCAGGACGAAGCATATACAGGTTCGTTATCATTTCATCCGGTCAGCTTTAGAAGATAGAGTATTAGCTCTTGAGAAGATTCCCGGGAGTGAGAATTCAGCTGATATGTTGACGAAAGCTGTGACAAATGAGAAACTGAAGTTGTGTGCAACTTCAGTTGGTCTTCTTCGTTAAGACACCGAATGGAAAGCCACTACCGATCGAGAGATGATGAAGTTAGTCTCCAAGTGGGAGATTGTTGAGTTATGGAGCCTACACTTATAATAAATTCTACATTGTTAATTAGAGTTTATTTGTTTTTTTTTTGGTTTTGGGCTTGGGCCTGACCAAAGTTATTTAGGTTTATTACCTGAATGTTTACCCTATAAATATGTGATTATTAAGGGTTTACATTGTTAGACAGAATTCTAGAGAGATAAAGTATGAGGCAAAAACTCTGTATTCCTTCTTCTTCTTCATAGTGAAATCTGGTGGTGGCTGAAGTGGATGTAGCTCAATTTGAGTGAACTACTATAAATCTGTGTGTTCTTGTGTTCTTCTTTCTTGTGTTTTTTACAGATTGTTTTTAAGCAGGTCGGATTTGGGAGATACAAATCCTAACAAAACATGTCAAAAATATGTTAAATGTGCAAAAACGTGTTAAAATATAAAAAACATGTCAAAACGTGAAAACGTGTTAAACGTACCAAAACGTGTGAAATGTGCTAAAAATATGTTAAATGAGCCAAAAACGTGTTAAGCATGTCAAAAAAATGTGTTAAACGTGTCAAAAATGTGAAAAACGTGTTAACGTGTGAAAACGTGCAAATATATCAAAAATGTGTTAAACATATCAAAAATGTGTTAAACGTGTTAAAATGTCAAAAATGTGTTAAACGTGCCAAAATGTAAAAACTATGTTAAACTTATCAAAAACGTGTTAGCGTGTACAATATGTCAAAAACTTGTTAAACGTGAAAAACATGTTAAACTTTTCAAAAATGTGTTAAACATATTAAACATGTCAAAAATGTGTTAAACGTGCCAAAAATGTGAAAAACGTATTTATTTGTCAAAAACGTGTTAAACGTATAAAACATGTCAAAAACGTGTTAAACGTGCTAAAAACGTGAAAACGTGTGAAAATCGTGTTAGAAGTTTGAAGATGTGTTAAAAATGTTGAAAATGTGTTAAACATGTAAAAACATGTTAAATGTGTGAAAAAACGTGTTAAAATGACACAAATTTGTTCGACTTAAAGTGGAAAGATGATTAGTTTATATTGGATCAATAATAGAGAATTAAAGTTAATTTATATAATTTGGGTAATTTATGTAAACCTATCCCAACCCAAATTAAACTCAACTCATACTCAACCCAACCCAAATTAAACTCAATTCATACTCAACCCAACTCAAATTAACCAACCCAAATTAATATTTTGGGTTTGAGTTAAGACTGGGTTTGGGTAAACACAAATTATGCTCACCCCTTAGTCTTTTCTAAAAATTAGCCCAAGTGAAAAACTTGGTTAAGATATTTTGGTTAAAAAAGGAATTAAAACTTGGTTAAGATATTTGGATTAAAAAATAATTGTTTTTTTCAAAATTTATAAAAATGATTTTAATTAAATAGGAGTTAATTCTCACCGGTATAGACCCAATTCCGAGAGTTAAGGTAACTCTCGCCATCCCTTGGTATTGTCTATGTCGTTAAAAACAATTGGGCGTTTACCGAGAGATATTGTAGAGTTTTCGGTTTAGATAACTAAGAGTTATACGGAAAACTTTCGGTTTTTCTTTAAAGGGAAAAACCGAAAGTTAATTGAACAATTGTCGGAATAACAATTGTGTTGACACGATTACAAAATTTAGTCGGAATAACACGAAACACGAATTTAAATACGAGTTAGCACGACACGAATAAACTCGTAGACACGAATAACACACATGAAAGAGTCCGTGAATCATAATATTTTGAGTGAGTCAAGACAAGATACGACACGGATAAGATTGAGACACGACACAACACGACATGATTAAGAGTCTAACACGACTTGTCTGAGTCGAATACGAACGTTTATGCACGATGCACAGCTCTATGTCATATGCATCATAAGAGGGTTGACCCATAATGAGAATTGTTTTATGTGATAAATAAAATAGAACACTTAATAAATCGTTGAATGGTAATAAAAAGATATATTTCGAGACGATGAAATAACTTATTATAATAAAAGATGGGCACAAAAGACATGAGTGTATAGGAAGATAATCTTATAGTGAAAGTATTAATTGACAATAATAAGAAATAGATGAGCATACGACATGAGTTGATAAGGATGTTTTCGATTGGGCATTAAACGTCTCACCCTACTACAATTGTCCATCCAATGTAAAATAAAATAAAATCATTTAGTGGCACTCCACCTCACCCTAAATAATAAGTTATTTGTCACAAAACAAAGTTCATTTCTTTCTCAAAGTCATTAAACAAAAATAGAGTCTAAACATTTACAAAAGTATTGAAAAAGTTAACTTTAATCTCGCGACATTATTGCAAGGAGATCCTCCCTCATATAACCCATTACATGGTTAGTTAAAGTGTTCACACTTAAATAATCTAATTAAATTCTTTATTGAAAATTAGAATGTTATTTCTTTTAATTTGTTAATATTAGATGGAAGAGATATATAATCCCAATTGCTTTTCAACGCTAATTAGGTACAAATTTGAATTTAGTCACCAAACACCAGCCTTAATAGGAAAACAAATCTTTATATAATTCATTAGATACCGTTTTCTTTTATTTATGTGCTCGTTTTTGTCTTTAGCTGTATAGCCCTTTATTGGGTAGGATTAGGGTCCCTCTTCTATCTCTTAAAGACTAAGTTCCATGGTCCAAAACCTTGTTCTAATAATTGTATAATATACAACAAGACTCCATTTTAGTTATTAAATAAAATGTCAAACAGTATTTGGAAAATTATTGAGCCGTTTTTATACTCTTTCTTTTAGCTGATCAGAAATTAACTTTATTTGGTATGAATTTGTCAAGTCTAATATATTAACAATATCAAGAGTCAAACTCGAACTCTTCTCAATAAGGTAATTTACTCAAATAGAACATAACGGATTTGGACTAAACTTTTTCCCTCTCAAGTTAGTCGACTATATATGCAATCAAACCAAAAAAGTGTGTGTACAATTAATTATTTGTATTGTATATATAATCGGGGCAAGCATATGCTCATGTCTTTGTTTTCTAGGATTATAATCAGGAAAATATAAATCAACTTTTTTATTTAAATTAAAGTGATTTTGTATTAGAAATGAATTAAAAAATATGTAGATCAAGTACTATTATTATTAATTAATATTTTTTCTAAGAAAAGACATTTATAATTGAGCTAAATAATTTCATTGAAAGGATGCAATAATCGAGAGATGCAATCACACTAGTCGTAGGAATTGACCCTCAAACTTGTAAGATGCTGTAATGATGGATACAATCGGACCATTCCACCATTAATGTTTGCTTTTATTATATTTAATGTTTTGTTTTTAAATCTTATATTTTATAAATTATAATTGCTTCTGTATTCAAAAGAATATTTTTACTTGCCACCTTTAGATATAGTTGACCCTAAGTATATATAGGCAATATTAAACGCGTATTTTATGTTACTTTTATCTTTATGAATTTTAAAATAAATATATATATATATATTTATATAATAATACAAGTTGATAAAACAAACCAATATTTAAAAAAAGGCAAAACAAACAACATTTAGTAGAAGTATTAGGTAAAATGTTTTTTCTTCTTCTATTGTATATGAATATTATAAATGAGAAATTAACTCTAAAATCAAATTGATTTTAAGTAAAGATATGTTTTAATGAAGGTTTGTGATATTTTTTTCAATATCAACTGAATTTGTCTTAAAATGTGAATTGACAACAAGAATCAAATTTTAATGGGATCCAGTTAATCAATGTTGGTATATATGACCCATTGTATATGATGATTAATAAAATCATTTGATACATCCAAAAATACATAAAATATAATTTAACATGATTTTCAAAATCGACTGGCTTCGAAGGAAAGACGTTTGTCACAACTGGGTTAAATTCATTTGTTTTCGATCTATTTTTAATTTTACATGTTTCTTCCTTAATTTTTTTTTCTTTTCCTTCAGTTTCGTTCAAATAAATATTCTTTAGAAAATTAAACTCATACATGTTTCAATATTATAACATTTTATTCTAGTTTTAATTGGTTCCATAATTACTTATTAAAAACCAATGAAGTTATATAACAAATTAGATTATATATATAAAAACATGTTTGAGGTTTTATTTTGAGTCATTTTAAATCGACTCGATTTTGACCTGATTATTAATCAGGCTAAATAGGTCAATCTGAACCCAAAATTACATAACTCTAACATGATTTATTTTTGTAATTAGGTCGTGTTTTCTTGCCGGGTTAAAAATTTACGACTCTACTAAAAAGGTAACCTGATTAATTTATTATTACAACTCTAACCATGATAATAAATGAAATTAACAACATAAATTATTTTCCTTAATCAATACATTATACCAATTAATTAATTATTGGTCACGCCATGTGACTCTATGTCACAAGTGGTCATATGACTTAAAATCAACTCAATTATTCTTCTTTAAACAAAGTTTTTCGGCAAATGTGCAATTCTAGAGTTGTGACTCACTCAACAACCATAATTACTAAACATTTCAAATTTAAATTATTAACCCTCGACTCGTTAAGCTGGCAACCCGAACTCAAGCCGAGTTGACCCTATCTTCTTGCTTTATGAACCATCTTTTTTTATTTCAATAGATTCAGTTGAATGATATGTTATGACAACAACATAAATAAAAATTCAACCCATATTATATATCTTTATAATAAAGTATTTAAGTTTAATTTATTATATATCAACAATATTTTATATATAGAGAGAAGTTATTGAACTAAACTAAAAAAATATCTAAACTTATTGAAATAATTCAATAGTAATTTATTTCAAAATTGGGACAATAACTTAATGATTAATACAATAAAATCCATACTCTAAGCTTACTATTTATTTTGAATTAAATGGTCTTTCCAATTAAAAATTTATTAAGCTAACATCATTTTTTTTTCTTATACAACATCTGTCATATTATTCAACTTGTTTTTCCTTATACATCTTTTATAGACAATATGTACAATTTCACAAATTAACCATTTAAAAACATCGCGAAATCGATTAATTAAAAAAAATACATCTAGAAAAGTATAACTAATTAGCCGTACTAATATTTAATGCAAAGCTTTAATTACATAATTTAACTCGTCTTCACTCTTAACCTACATTAATAAATACTTAATTAAATACATCAATGATTAAAACAGTTTTGGTATACAGAATCTAGAATATCGCTGACCCATTCAATATAATGAATAAATACACTTTATATTTTTTATTATTATTATTATTATTATTATTATTATTATTATTATTATTATTATTATTATTATTATAATAACTGCTAAACAAATCAGAATTTGACAATTGGATTTGATAACTTAATACATTATTGGGTAAATATTAACCTAACCGGCCAATTTAGAAATTAATATTTTCTTTAATTAATTTGAGGTAGGAAATTCACTCTCCCAGAGATTGTTCCACTCTCCGAAGAGAGAAGTGAAGAGAGAAAAGAGAAAATTAAATAATAAAATAAAATGACATATATAAAAAAAAAAATTATGGTTTATGGTTTATGATTTTTTTTTTAAAAAACGACTTGGCGTCATTTTATTACAAATTCCTAAAAATAAGAAAAAAAAATCACGAGTTTAAAAGATCATTCTAGATAGGCTTATAATTATTTTGAAGTCGTAACATTCTGAATAAAAACTAAAAAACGTAAATGAATTATCTGATTACAATGTTTTCAATTCTAGTGAGTTCAAAAAACGGTAAATTCTAGTTCCTACAGATATTCCAGTTTTACTCCGTGTTTGAAATTCTTCTCCACGTTCTCGCGAGGGCGCTGCAATCCGATACAATATCTTTCCATAACTCTTTAACGCTCATGCGGGTTCTGTCATATACCCTTGCATTTCGTTCTTGCCAAATGTTATACATCACTGCTCCAAAGTCACACTTGAACACAATTGTTGCAAATCTATTTCCCTTGGCTTTGATTAGTGCCGCTTTTTTGATTTCATTCCATTCGCTCAGGAAACTGATCAGCTCCAGGCTTTTATAAAATATGTCCCAAAGCTCCGAAGCAATACAACAGCTCCCGAATAGGTGATCTATGGTTTCTTCATTTCATCTGCATAGATGAAAACTCGCGTCCGGGATGCTCATATACTTGCTGATACGATCACGAGTGGTGAGTCTTTCCCAGAAGGCGAGCCATAGGATGAACTGGTGTCGAGGGATAATCTTCGTTGACCATACAAGAGAAGCCCATTCTACTTTTTGTACTTTTTCCCGGGTTACCTCCCATATTTTTTTCGATACTAGCTTCCCATTGTCCTCAACTTTCCATTCATGAGTATCCAGTTTGTCGTGTAGTTGTATGTTACTTATATGATCAAGTATCCTTTGTCCTTCTGTATTTATTCTCAAGAGTGAGTCCCAATTCCCGTCTTTAATGTCTTTGATTTTCGTTTTTGCGCAGTCCCTTCTGATACATGAATTTTGAAACTCTTCCTTGTCGATGATAGACTAGTTTTCGAACTAGGGGTTGTGCCAGAATAGAGTGCCTTTCCCGTCCCCAAGTCGGATGTCATAAAGATCTCCAATATCGCTTCTTAGTTTAAGAATCTTTTTCAGAGACCAGCTCATACCTTCATGAATTTTGCAAGTCCAGATGTTGGTTTTGTATTTCATAAACCTCATATGCACCCATTTGATCCATAGTGACTCCTGATTGTGCTCCAAAACCCACAGATGCTTGAAGGTGAGAGCTTTGTTCCACTCGATACAGTTCTTCAAGTCGATGCCTCCCTCGTCCTTCGGTTTGCAGAGAGCGGTCCATTTGACTTTCTTTCCTCCTCTTCCGCTACTGTCTCAGATAAAGTTCTTCATCAGCGTATCGAGTTCCTTCATTACCTTCTTCGGAATGACCATCTATTACGCCCAGTAGCCAACTATGCCCATGACCATGGTTTTGATAAGTTCGATCCTCCCTGCATAAAAAATTTTTTTCGCTGTCCAGCCAGATATCGTGTTTTTTACCTTTTCAATTAGCGGCTTGCAGTGTGAAATCTCGATTTGCTTCGTGGTTAACGAAATTCCTAAGTACCTTACGGGAAAGTTGCCTTCCTTGATGCCCATGATGTTAAAGATGTCCTACTTTGTTTTGTCCTTCACGCCTTCATAAAATGCCACACTTTTGCTTTCATTAATAGTTTTAATGGAATCAATGTCTACATGCGCTAGAATGAACAAATCGTCAGCAAAGCATAAATGGGTTACCTCTTCAACCTCACAGAATGGGTGAAAGATGTATGGACAATTCTTTCGAAATATCGCAAAGATGCTCTCAAAGATCGTCATGATAGCTACAAAAGGTAAGAAGAGAGGGGGTCCCCTTGCCTTACCCCGTTTCCCCCCTTGAAATAGCCTTTGTGGACTCCATTGACGCTAACAACAAAGCAGGATGATGAAACACACTACATAATCCAATCAATAAAAATCATAGGAAAAGAAGAAACAACCAAAAAGTTCATAATGGCTTCCCATCTAATAGAGTTGAAAGCTTTCTTGATATCTATTTTAAAAGCCACTCTCGGAGATATTTTCTTTTTTCTGTAGCCTTGTAAAAGGCTTTGCATGAGAAGAATATTATGAGAGATTGTCCTACTGGGGATGAATGCAGATTTGTTAAGATTTATAATTTTTCCTATGACATTTTTAAATCGTTTAGAAATGATTTTTGAAATTATTTTATAAATCACATTGCAGCAGAAAATTAGTCTGAAATCTTGTACTCTCTCGGGTACCGTAGTTTTGGAGATCAAGGTTAGAACCTCTGTATTTCATTGCTTTAACATCTTCCTGTTCTTAAAAACCTCCAGAAACCCATCAGTAACGTCTTTACCCACAACCGATCAATTGTCTTTGAAGAACTGTACATTAAACTCATCAGGTCCTGGGCTTTTATTCCCATCAATACTAAACAGAGCTTCTTTAACCTCAACCCTCGTGACCACCCTTATTAGCTCGCGACTATCTTCTGCAGAGATTTTCCTATCAATAATCTGATACAAGGTATTCAGGTGACTTTGATGCTGCTTTCTTGTACCCATAAGCTGCTTATAGAAATCGATAGCCAAATCTTGTACATCCTTTTGACCCTAAACATATTCACCATCATCATTCTTTAGCCTGTATACATTGTTTCTCATGTTTCTAGTCTTGCATTTTCTGTAGAAGAAAACTGTGTTTTTGTCACCCAACGAGAGCCAGCTCTGTCTTGATTTCTGTCTAACAAAATTCTCTTCAAGATGACTTAGCTTCCTGAAATTTTCAAGCGCATCCCTTTCTGTTTCATTGAGTTGTTCATCACTATCATCCCTTAATAACCTTTTCTGAACTTCTTCTAGTTCTTCTCTAGTAGCCAGAACTCTATTGGAGATATTGCTGAACTTCTTTTTGTCAAAACTTTGAAGATGATTCTTTAGGAGCTTAAGTTTCTTAGAAAGCATGTACATGTTGGATCCCCTGACATCTGTAGACCACGCTTTCGAGAATACCCTTGAATTTGTTGTTTTCCATCCAGAATTTGAAAATTTTAAAGGCCTTTTGAACCTTTCTTCCTTTTCTTTGAACAATTTAATCGGGTAGTGATCAGATATACCCGGATTCAGAACGTGAAGTTGACTTCTCGGAAATTGGTTAATTCAATTCTCATTTACTAGACATCCGTCAATTCTACTTCTTCTAATTTGCTTATTCCCTCTCGTAGAAGACCAAATGAATAAATTCCTGGAATTGATAGGCTCGATACAACCCATATCTCTGATGTAGTCATTAAAGTCAATCATATCCCGAGTTATTTTAGATTCTAGGCTACGATCAGATTCATTTCTAGTTACGTTGTAATCACCGATGACAGCCCAAGATTTATCACTACTGATCTAGTTTATAAGACAATTCCAGAGGAGTCTTCTGTTAGTGCTTGAGTTGCTACCATAGACAATAGCAAGATTAAACACGATTCTTGTGATTCTGTCTTTGACCTCTACCAGGATTGCTTGATCATTCGAAAAGAGAGTCCTGACCTCAGTAACTTTGTTATCCCAATTAACTCAGATTCTGCTCGTTTTGTCATTTGACTTGTGAATGATTTCCCATATGCTATAAATACACAGCTTGCTAACTTTCTTAACGTTCCGGCTTTTGTCTCAAGAATACCCATAATAGTGATCTTCTTGTTCTCAATGATCCTTCTGATTTCTTTGCATTTCAGAGGGTCATTGAGTCCCCTTATGTTCCATGTCACTATATTAATGAATGGATATAAGTGTTGGGTTCTTGACTTTCTAGACTATCCTAAACCTCTTCATCAGAGAAATCGTAAGCATCACTTTCCTCGCTATCCCAATGGCTACAGCTTGATTACATGGAATACTATTGCCATTGAGTGGGGTTTGCCTCACATAGATCTCATCTTCTCCCGTTATAGAGTTAGTGGCTTCTAGATTCAGAATCTTTCTACTTTGTCTTCGATTTTCAGCTTGTTCTTCTTTAGTAGGTCTTTTCTAACTTTGAACCTCTTCACTACTGGATTCATGTCTATTATCGATTTTAATTCGTCCTACTTCAAAATAAAGGCTCACTACTTTATTCAATACCAAATTGTCTTCTACTGCACTTGATCTTTTGATTTCACAAAACCCAAGATTTCCCAGTCCATTCTCAAGGGCTTCCTTATTGCTTGTTAGTTTTTCCATGTTTTTTGTCCAGGATTCTCCTATTCAATATCTCGAAAAGTGGCTTTGAGCCTATGGATCGGGTCATTTCGAATTTTGATGACATTGCTTTTTCGGTTCCTACTTGCATTCCTAGAATTGTGAAGTTGGACTCGCGACCTATTGGAGTGCGATCAGACCCAATTTTGCTTGTTTCATATGGGCCAAGTATTCCTCGTCCTATAGATCTTTGAATTCCAGAAATTTTAGAATCAGGACATGTAGTTGCATCAAGACTAGTTCTTTGATCAGTATTGGGACTAGTGTAGTTAGGACCAACAATAGTATCATCCACAATAATAGGACTATTGTTAGTATCAAGACCAATATAGTCGGGACCAGCAATGGTTGCACCTTTTTCATCAAGACCAGTAATAGCAAGTCCGGTAGCTTGAGTAGTATCAGAATCATCAAGTCCAAGACCAGGCTTAACATGGTCAATAAGGCTAGGTACGGTAGCATTATGAGAAGCTCTATGACTGGTGTGGCTATGTCCAGATTTATCAAGACTAATACCTTGACCAGGACCGACGTTTTGATAATGACTTATTCTTGAGAAAACAGAATCCCTAGGACCGGTGCCCTGAACATGACCGATAGGATCAGCGTTAGCAGGACCAGCTTGTACCCTTACCCACTTTATTCTTTTTTATATCTTCTTCCTTACCCTTATTTGTTCTTGCTTTTAGTTTCCCATCCTATTATTATTAGTGCGTTCAGTGTTGTTAAGTTCAGACCTGTTCACATTTCTCTCAATCTGAGCCTAGTTAGAGTCATTGATACCGCCTTCCTGACCGTTGTTATTGGCCTTCGATTTTAGATTATTATTGACTGGACATTTATTTGTAGCGTGTGTGAAAGTGCTACACCATATACATCGATTTGGTTTTCATTCGTATTGTACTCCAATGTCAAATAAATTTTCCAGTTTGTCTTTAAATTCAAGCTTGATTGGAAGAGAGCTACTTGGATGACTTTCGACATTAACTCTGGCCACAAATGCACGCTCGTAGCCTTCCATTGATGGGTCAAACATAAGTGAATTGCCTATTATGCTTGAAATATAGGCCAGGCCCATTGGGTTGCACAAGTGTGGTGGAACATTCTTGAGATTCACCCAGATTTGTTCAATTTCAGGTGGTCTATGATTAGTATTAAGTTACTCGCTCCACTTGTACAACTTGAATCTTTTTCCTCTAATAAAGGTATATTCGCTCTCAATGATCGGCTTTATTTCGCTTCCATTCCTAAAGGATAGAAAGTAGAATCTGTGATCATTGATTGTGATCCTCTCTAGAACAGAGGATTCTCACTGACCCATCAACGTTCTTTTAACCTTAGCAAATGGTGCCTTCATGTTTCCCATAAAGTGAGAAACTATGACAAACTCCCATGCCTTTACACATTTTTCTTCAGTTTCTGGTGGGAGCTCAAACCGGTGCGGATGATCAAATATATAATTTTTTATTTGTCTCATTTATGTCGTTTTGATCTCCGAGACCGCAAGTGGGACAGTCTCTTGAGACAGTAGATCCTCACTCAAGTTTGGGAGACTTTGTCGTTTGTACCTCAAAATATTAATAAATTATTTTAGAAATACATTTTGTTTTATTAAATATCTATTTAACTAATTTAGATGAAATAAAATTATATTATGAAACATAATTAATTAATTGGATAATTCATTAATAATTGTTTTTATATAAACTAAGCTTCAAATTTGAAAAGATTTTAAAACAGACTTTTATATCCTTAATATGTGAAAGTTACTATAAAATAGTGGTGTGCAAATTAGAGAAGTAGAAGATTATGAGTATATACAAGAAATCATGAAAAAAAAAGGCAGAAATATTGAAAGATTGGTTTAAACTCACAAATCAAAATGTTAGTTTAAGTGTTTGATTCCCACTAAAAATATTTTAATATTAAATAAATATTAATCACTTAATTAGTTTGTAGATAATTAAAAGAAGATAGTGAGAATATTTCTTTAATTATATAGGTATTTATTTATTTATTTTGGTCCTTTCCTAGTTAGGTAGATTGGTCCGATCTGCAACCGTCAATGGCATGCAAGAATTTGATGCATGCATTGCATATATACACATCAAATATATATTTTTAAATGTTTAAAGAAGAATCAAAATCTTTGAGTAATAAAAAGTAATTAAAGAAGAATCAATTAGTTAGTTAGTTAGGAAGGAAAGTCCTGATTGAAAATCTATAAACTTTTTATATATAGTTTGTCTCCCCAACTAAAAATGTGGACTTGCTTCGTGCATGAAAAATAGAACACGGTTTTAATAATGGACACCTCTAGTCTTTACGCGATACTAAAACATGGAGACTCTTTGCAGTTTAATCTGGTTCATGAAAGTGACTACTTTTAGACTTAAAATTAAGGATCCACATGGAATTAGTATTATCAATTTTAATATGAAGTCTCAAGAATGAAGAGTTACACTCCTTTGAGAGGATTTTTTATTTGAGAGAGTTTATTATGATATTTAAATTCAAGAACTGACTCGTGATTTGAGATATTTGAAATTAAACATTTCAAGAGGTAGATATCAAAGAATTGTTAAAATCAATATTGATTTGGATAGACTATAGACAATAAAAAAACGTAGGATTGAAAAACAACTAATTGTTGCCATTACTTCAATTTTAAAACTTGAAAAATGGTGAGGAACTATTAATTAAGATATTCTTTTAGGACATCAATTATTATTTCATTGGGAAAAGAAGCACAAATTATGGACATTATTACGTACCCTTTTTGTTAGGACTAGAAAGAAACATTGAAATATTTATTTTGTGATTATTGTCTATAGTTTCCGTCATATGATATATATTGATCCCGTGATTGGGATATGTTAAGCGTTTTTTATATTTTATTTTCTATTTTAAGCAAAATTGAAGAAATGTAATATTTTGTGTTAAAATTAATAAAAGTTGTTTAATCTATAGTTGATGAAGTATCATTGTAACATTGGTTTAAATCTATACATTATTTTCTAAATTAAGCTAGAAGTGTTATTACTCAGATAATTATAATATATATAAATATTTTGACAAATATGATCTAGGAGATATAACTCAAATTTAATGTTAGGCACTTTATATGTACAAAGAAAAGAATGAGGATTGAGTCGTTATAATTAAAATTTATAACATATGTAGTTAAAAATATAACTATTAGACTATATTTATTGAAAAAGTAAGAACTCTTTTCTATTGTCTTTTTTAAAATTTGAATTTTTTTTTATTATTAATCTAAAATTTATCCTCTTCACAAATAAAAATAAACTATATGATTATAAAATAAAACCAAAATTATCAACATGGAAACATACATCTTGATAACACCACAATTGTTGAAAAATTGAAGCATTAATCAATCTTTTTCAAGTAGTATGTCAGAAAATTGGTAGCGGTGGTATAGTATTTTTATTTGCTAGCTAATGGTCTGGTTATCGTTAATTGCAGTTAGTAATTAATTATTCTGTTAATTCTATATTAAAATATTAAAAATGTCAATCATTGTGTTAGTGGCGGTTACTAAAGAAGCATAAATAATATTAATGGGGTAGGACTACTAGGTGGTTATGATGGTTTAATATTTATCATATATAAACGATAAGGTTGGATTCTAGCCAACAAACTAAGAACTATTATTGTTATCATTAATTTATTAATTAAAGATATTTTATGTAAATTTGCACATTTTAATAAGACTTTCTAATTAAACTTTGTCTTCTTCACTAGATCATTGCAAAAAATATCAATTAGAGTCAAATAAATCTCTAAGCAATGGCTGAGGTCCTTCATTCCCACATATCCTCAAATGAAGCTCATGGGGCATGAGGATTGGAATACTGGTTAAGTGTCATACTCTCTTTATTGAGGAGAAGTCACTATTTACTCTCCCTCGATGAGAATCATGATGTGACAAGAGCGAGTCATGTCGTTCATACAGTCACACGGTTTTGAGGTGAACCTAAACAATTGTCTCCTTAATTAGCATGATCCAATGGTATATACATGACATCAATTATTTTTCCCGAAGATGGAATTCCAATTTGCTTGAAGGAGGAGGAGTAAGAATTAGTTACATAGTCACACATGCACAACAAATGTTAACTTGAGACACTTGGATGGTTACAAAGTGAAACGAAAATATGGACAAAAAGTTCATCTACACCAAGCATGGTTACAAAGTGAAACGAAAATATGGACGAAAATTTCATTTACACCAAGCGAAAATGAGAAAAATAAGAAATTGAGAAAGTTTTAGACCTATAGAAAAACATTTAAATATAAAAGAACTTGGACTATGGTCTTGTTTGGATTGAAGTTTTTTAAAAATTTAGAGGAAAAAAATAATGATTATTGATGATTTTGATCAATAAGTGATTATTATTTTTGATAAAAAAAAAACTTAAAAGTACTTATATAAATAAATAAAATAAAAAATAATAATTTAAAATAAAAGGTATTTGGAAGTGGACTGCCCTAGAGTTGGGCATCATGCATAAACGTTCGTTTTAGACTCGGGCAAGTTGTTTTAGACTCTTAATCGCGTCGTGTTATGTCGTGTCTCAATCTTATCTGTGTCGTATCGTGTCTTGACGCACTCAAAATATTATGATTCACGGACTCTTTCGTGTCGTGTTATTCGTGTTTACGAGTTTATTCATATCGTGCTAACTTGTGTTTCGTGTTATTCCGACTAGATTTTGTCATCGTGTCAACACAATCGTGTCTTAACACACTCATTTAATTAATTATTTATTTATTTATATATATTAAATTATATTGTTAATAAAAATGATAAAATATGATTATTAATTTATTTAATATAATAAGTTAAATGTATTAAATTTCTTAAAAAAGTTATTTAATATGTAAAATGTGTAAATATAAATTTTAACAAATAGTTTCATAAATAATAATTTGAATGTCAATTATTTAAAATGTGTTTTAAAACATAAAATAATTATTCGAATAAAATTAGTTAAATTGGTTGTTATAAAGTTATTAATTTATTTAATATATATATATATATATATATATTTTAAATATTATATAAGAATTTATACTTAATTATTTAATTAGTGTTAGAAAATAAACCGTTAAGTCATATCAAGTATATTAATTGGTTTAAATATAACAAGAAGGTGTTGTAGCGTAGTGGTAAACACCCATGCCTGTCACACATGTGACCAGGGATCAAATCTCATCGACAGCAAATAATATTTAAAGTTTTGCTATTTCAGGGAAGCTGAGCGAAATCCGGACAGGTTGAGTTGTAAACCGAAAGAACGGTCAAGAAATCTAACCGATTGAATATCAAACCGGCCAGAAGAAGCTATGAAAAACCTAAAGTCATCCGGAACCGGCTAAAGAAACCTAACCGGTCAAGCTACCAAACCGATCAAGAGTATTCGGTACGTGACCGCACAGAGAAAGGATCGGCCAAAGCTCAAAACCGGAATCATCAGGAACAAGGAACCGGACCGGATGAACAAGAGAACCGACTGAAGAAAACCTAACCGGTCAAGCTACCAAACCGATCAAGAGTATTCGGTACGTGACCGCACAGAGAAAGGATCGGCCAAAGCTCAAAACCGGAATCATCAGGAACAAGGAACCGGACCGGATGAACAAGAGAACCGACTGAAGAAAACCTAACCGGTCAAGCTACCAAACCGATCAAGAGTATTCGGCACATGACCGCACAAAGAAAGGATCGGCCAAAGCTCAAAACCGGATCCATCAAACAGCCGATCATCCACAAGACAAGAATAACCGGAAGAGGTCCGGTTACTTCACTATCAAAAGACATTCGGCCAAGTCAAGTGGCCAACCTAGGCCAAGTCAAGAGGCCGACTAGTACAAGAAGACACTTTGGGTATCTGTTGAGAATGATACCAAAGGAGCAGACTGAATACTTCCATATCAATGCAAGTCTGAGGAAAGACTGTAGGCTGCAGAAAACAGTACTACCGGATCCTTCTACTTCGGGATAAGCCAGAAAGGAAATCTTCAAAGTACAGACAACTGTCCAAGCAGACAGTGCCTACATTGAGTAAAAGACAAACCCAGCAGGTTTGCCTTACAGACCGGCAGGTCTGAAACAGGATACCAGGTCTGAGACGACCGGCAGGTCTGAAACAGGATACCAGGTCTGAGATTGACCGTCAGGTCTGAGGAGAAGACCGCAGGTCTGAGACACTGAATCACTGCACCGCTGACCAGCCAATCAGATTCAAGGAAGTGAAATATGACCGTTGGCATATTTCACCTATAAAAGGAGCAGCTGAAGAGGTGTAAATCACGGACACAAGACAAGATAAATTAAGTGTGTTTATCTCTCTACAAGATTGAGAGCTTAAGTATGATTACAATTTCGGTGTAAATTGTACGGGTGTTATCGAGCAGGAAATAAGTCTCGATCGGATTGTATTTGTATTCCTTAGTGAATATCCTTCTCGCGGTTTCGAGAGGAAGGGGTGACGTAGGAGTTTTATCTCCGAACATCCATAAAATCTGTTGTGTTATTTACTTTCTGTTGGCTTCATTACATAACCGACTAATTTATCCATACCGCTCCAAACCGAATCTCTACTTACCATACCGAATATCCAGATAACCGAAACCGACCCACCATTCTTCAAATCTCCATCATCCGAAACCGATTCCGCCTATCATACACGTGTACCGCTTCAACCTGAAAGCAAACCTCTTCCGCGCTTGAACCTAGTTCAAGGGTTTGTGACAGGTTGTGTAGTATTGAAACCCCGGTGTTAATCTCTAACCGGATTAACCACCACCATACGAGTGAGAACCGCTAACCGGTCCAACCCCCGGTCCACCAGCGGCGACCTAGATCCTAACAATTGGTATCAGAGCAGGCAGTTTCAATACTCAAGCAAACATGTATCAGGATAGGCCTCCAATGCTAGAAGGTGAAGACTTTGCCAACTGGAAGGCACGGATGTATCTACATCTAATCACCTTGGATGATGAAATGGAGTCCATTCTAACCGAAGGACCGATATTCATTGATAAAGATAGAAAAGAATGGACGGCTGAAGATAGGAGAAGGAACAATCTGGACAACCATGCAAGAAACCGGATCTCCAACAGCGTAGATAGAAACACATATTGTAATATCAGAGATTGCAAAACCGCGAAGGAGACATGGAACACAGTTATCCAGATCTTCGAGGGAAATGAAAGAACCAAGGAAAACAAGTGGGAATGCAGAAAACCGAGGAGAGATGACCGGAAACCGGACAATCAAAATAACCGAAATAACTATCAACAAACCGGTGAAGGAAGTGAGGTACCGAAAGCACTAATAGCCGACGATGGTGGAAGTTTATGGGCTCGCAGTGACAGCGATGATGAGCTCACGTGCCTCATGGCAAATGAGGAACAGGTATTTGATTCCCCCTATGATGAATTTACTAAAGATGAGTTATATGAAGCATTGAATGACATGGTCGAAGAATATAAGAACCTACTGACCATGCTACCTAAGCACCTCAACATTAGAACCGATCCCATAATACCCACTCCGACAGAACCAGAGGTACTTATCATAACCGAACCGGAAGCCATACAACCTGATGATACTCCTACTCTAGAAACCGAGTTAG
The DNA here is from genome assembly GCF_907164915.1 of Impatiens glandulifera. Taxonomy (NCBI): domain Eukaryota; kingdom Viridiplantae; phylum Streptophyta; class Magnoliopsida; order Ericales; family Balsaminaceae; genus Impatiens; species Impatiens glandulifera. The sequence continues at coordinate 45,720,714 of NC_061862.1, read as the reverse complement.
ATCCCAAGACCGAACAATCTAGTGAACCTACTAGGGAACTGACCAAGGAAGAAGAGGAGACCGCATACTATAAGGAAGAGAAGCTAAAATACGATTATGTTGGTCCAACCGACTCATGGCTTGACCCTGAGAAAAGAAAAGCCGAAATCCTCAGATATAAGAAAAACTTCCCTGAACCGCGTAGGTCAAACCACAGATCACCGAATCAAAGACCACCATTTAGGACATTTGAAGGAAAACCGAAATACACGAGACCGAGCGCCAAAAGGACAGTTAAAACCCTAGCAAAGAAAGCTATCCGATTTATTAAAGTTTGGATACCCAAGGGACTAATCAACCGCGGACCCAAAGAAAAATGGGAACCAGATCTTCTATTGTCTATGAATGTAGGTAAATCAAGACAAAGGCTTGGAAAAGACAACATTGCATTCGGACAGCCGGCTGCTGACAGACACATCACATGAAGGGAACAAGCATGAAGTGGCTAACATCCTCACAAAGCCACTTCTCGAGTCTAAGTTTTCTTCCCTTAGAAATATTTTAGAATTATTAGATTAAACCGGCCAAACAAACATAAGATTTTTAAACCGGCCTACTTCTTACTTCTTGCATGGTTTTGAATATTTATTCTAAATAATCAAAAAGGGAGAAATTGTTAGATAAAAGATAAAGACTCTTCCAAAACCTTTCTCAAAATTTTCTCCCAAAATTTTTCGAAAAATTCTCTAAGTCTTTTTCAAAAAACCGGACAAACAAAAACAACCGGCCTACGGTTGCAAACTTACATGATTTTGATAATTTTAAATAAAATAATCAAAAAGGGAGAAATTGTTAGAAAATAAACCGTTAAGTCATATCAAGTATATTAATTGGTTTAAATATAACAAGAAGGTGTTGTAGCGTAGTGGTAAACACCCATGCCTGTCACACATGTGACCAGGGATCAAATCTCATCGACAGCAAATAATATTTAAAGTTTTGCTATTTCAGGGAAGCTGAGCGAAATCCGGACAGGTTCAAGTTCAGGACCGATTGAGTTGTAAACCGAAAGAACGGTCAAGAAATCTAACCGATTGAATATCAAACCGGCCAGAAGAAGCTATGAAAAACCTAAAGTCATCCGGAACCGGCTAAAGAAACCTAACCGGTCAAGCTACCAAACCGATCAAGAGTATTCGGTACGTGACCGCACAGAGAAAGGATCGGCCAAAGCTCAAAACCGGAATCATCAGGAACAAGGAACCGGACCGGATGAACAAGAGAACCGACTGAAGAAAACCTAACCGGTCAAGCTACCAAACCGATCAAGAGTATTCGGTACGTGACCGCACAGAGAAAGGATCGGCCAAAGCTCAAAACCGGAATCATCAGGAACAAGGAACCGGACCGGATGAACAAGAGAACCGACTGAAGAAAACCTAACCGGTCAAGCTACCAAACCGATCAAGAGTATTCGGCACATGACCGCACAAAGAAAGGATCGGCCAAAGCTCAAAACCGGATCCATCAAACAGCCGATCATCCACAAGACAAGAATAACCGGAAGAGGTCCGGTTACTTCACTATCAAAAGACATTCGGCCAAGTCAAGTGGCCAACCTAGGCCAAGTCAAGAGGCCGACTAGTACAAGAAGACACTTTGGGTATCTGTTGAGAATGATACCAAAGGAGCAGACTGAATACTTCCATATCAATGCAAGTCTGAGGAAAGACTGTAGGCTGCAGAAAACAGTACTACCGGATCCTTCTACTTCGGGATAAGCCAGAAAGGAAATCTTCAAAGTACAGACAACTGTCCAAGCAGACAGTGCCTACATTGAGTAAAAGACAAACCCAGCAGGTTTGCCTTACAGACCGGCAGGTCTGAAACAGGATACCAGGTCTGAGACGACCGGCAGGTCTGAAACAGGATACCAGGTCTGAGATTGACCGTCAGGTCTGAGGAGAAGACCGCAGGTCTGAGACACTGAATCACTGCACCGCTGACCAGCCAATCAGATTCAAGGAAGTGAAATATGACCGTTGGCATATTTCACCTATAAAAGGAGCAGCTGAAGAGGTGTAAATCACGGACACAAGACAAGATAAATTAAGTGTGTTTATCTCTCTACAAGATTGAGAGCTTAAGTATGATTACAATTTCGGTGTAAATTGTACGGGTGTTATCGAGCAGGAAATAAGTCTCGATCGGATTGTATTTGTATTCCTTAGTGAATATCCTTCTCGCGGTTTCGAGAGGAAGGGGTGACGTAGGAGTTTTATCTCCGAACATCCATAAAATCTGTTGTGTTATTTACTTTCTGTTGGCTTCATTACATAACCGACTAATTTATCCATACCGCTCCAAACCGAATCTCTACTTACCATACCGAATATCCAGATAACCGAAACCGACCCACCATTCTTCAAATCTCCATCATCCGAAACCGATTCCGCCTATCATACACGTGTACCGCTTCAACCTGAAAGCAAACCTCTTCCGCGCTTGAACCTAGTTCAAGGGTTTGTGACAGGTTGTGTAGTATTGAAACCCCGGTGTTAATCTCTAACCGGATTAACCACCACCATACGAGTGAGAACCGCTAACCGGTCCAACCCCCGGTCCACCAGCGGCGACCTAGATCCTAACAATTAGGTATATGATATTTATTATTATAAATCATTAAAAAGTAGTGGAAATTTTTTATTATAAAATAAAGTTTTTTAAAAGATTAATCAATTATTATTGCAAGTAATAGATATTTTTTTAGGAAAAAATTATTATAATTAATATAATATTAATTTTTTATTTAATATAATTAAAAGTAGTTTAAAATTTATTAGGTTAAAATAAATTTCTACAACTATTCACTATTCCATTTTTTTTTAATTAATATTAATTTTATAAATTATATTTTTATTTAATTAAAAATATTATTTTAATCTTTTTATTTTATAATTTTTGTGTTGGGTAAAGTTTTTTATTAACTTGTAAAATTTTGGAGTGATTTAAGATTTTTTTAAATAATTTGATGATAAACAATTAAATATGTGATCAATTACTAGAAGACTAGAAAAGGACGTGATAATTTGATAATGTTAATGTAAAAGTAGGTAGTTTGAATAAAAAAATGAGATAGAAATTGAAAAAGTTTGTAACAATTAATCCAATTATAAATATATATTATTATATTATTATATTATTAAAATTTAAATTATTATTATGTATTTATTATTTAATGTATTAACAATAATTGAAATTATAAATAATTAAATAATTAATAAGTAATTAATAAAAGTAATATCGAAAAAAAAAATATTAATAAATTCACATTTCTATTCATATAATTTATTTATTTTATTTATATTTTAATTTATATTATTTAAGTTAATAGTTTTTTTATTGTATTTTAGTATGTTTAATTATAATTATAATTATAATTATTATATTTATAAAATTAAATAATTTATTAATTGAATAAAAATATAATATGTTTAGAGAATGTTAACGTGGAGGCTTAAGTCATTTGACTAATTCTGTTTATGTCGTTTCGTGTGTGTATACCCGTGCTCGTGTCGTGCCTATATTTGTGTCGTGTCTATACTCGTGATGTGTCCATGTCGACTTGTAACCGTGTTACGATAGTATAAACTCATAATCGTGTCGTGATCGTGTTATCTCGTGCTTGTATCGTATCAATATAGGACCCGAGTGAGATAATATTGTATCGTATCGTTTCGTACAAATATCGTATTGGATCGTTTCTGTTAGTATTTATCCCACCCATTCCCCAACTCTAATAAGGTAATGGAAAATTTCCCATCTTTTTTATTTTGCTTTTACATTCTTATATATGTCTATGGATGATACCATGACTAAGAACTCTTTCATCGATGTTCATGAATCATATACCTATCATATCTTTTTATTCTTTTTATTTGTGTTGACAGAAGGTTGAGGTCAATTTGAAATGCACCTTGATAAATTATCAACAAAGCCTAGAACAACCACACTTTGTATCTCATGTCAAACTCATTCATCCATAACCATAGACCTATATATCAATATTGGGTCTTTGATTAAGTAATCATAGTATGATAATACAAAATTATTTTGTTTTAAATTCAATTTCTTATCTTCTATAATCCCAATAAACAAAATATTTTATTTTATAGTGTCTTTTGTCTTCATGACTGAATTTTTATTGTATTGAATGATAATGGACTAAAAATGTTTAGAAAGAAAGAAAAAGAATTAACTCCCATTTAATTAAAATCATTTTTATAAATTTTGAAAAGAACAATTCTTTTTTAACTCAAATATCTAAACTAAGTTTTAATTCTTTTTTAACCCAAATATCTTAACCAAGTTTTTCACTTGGGCTAATTTTTAGAAAAGACTATCAAATTGTCACAATTATTTTCTCCAATAAAAGATTATTCACCATTACAAACTCTTGATTAATTTATATAAAATTATAGATATATTTATTCCTTATCAAATATTATTTTTACTTGAAAAGAAGATAAAGAAATTCCTCAATTGTAACTAGGAAAAGTGTAAGTGTATCTTAGGATAGAAATTAAAAGGTTAGGGGTTCTTAAATAAGATATGACATCTAGTAGTAAAAATTTAAATAATTCATTAAATGGTCTTCTCCACTACTCCTTAATATATATATATACTTCTAAAATACACCCTACAACCAAACAGTCCCTTCTCTCTCTATCTCTTTTTCTCTCTCACACAATTGCTGAGCTCACTTTCTTTTGTCTTTCTCTACACTCCTTTTCAATTAAAAAAAAAATAAAAAAAATTGCACCTTTACCAAGAAAGCTTCAAATGAAGCATCAAAACTCATGATATTCACAAACATCTATGGAGAACAAACATGATGATAAGCTCAAAGCAGCTACCGAAGAAAATTGCTCCACATTTTCCGATCAGATTCCGACCAGTTTCTCCCCTTTTCCAAGCATATTCGATTGTGAGTCATCAGAAATTAAAAACTCTATCTCAGGCTTCACCGACATGCTCGAAATACAAGATTACAACCCTTCTTTATTCGATATGTTCCAAACACCGCCGCCTCCACCACCACCACCGCCGCCGCCACCGGAAATGGCGCCATCTACTTCAGGGCAGTCCACTTCCATCTCATCATCCTCCACAGAGGTCACAAATGATACTAAGACCACATGCGAAGATCAACACGAACAAGATGATGATGGTGATCAAGAGAAGAATATGAATAAACATCATGAGTATATATATATATTTATTCATCAAATTCCATCCCTAATTTCCTCGATCTATTTCATCATCTTCTCTATTATTTGTTAATTGTATATAAATGATCGATCTTTAGTTAAGGGATTAATTGGGTTTTGATACCTTTACTGATTAATTAGGTTAAAACCCAAGAAGAAGAATACAAAAAGGCCAAGGCAACCAAGATTTGCTTTCATGACTAAAAGCGACGTTGATCACTTGGATGATGGATATCGATGGAGAAAATATGGCCAAAAGGCAGTCAAAAACAGCCCTTTTCCAAGGTAATTATTATTTATAGCAAGAGAAATTTGCAAAATTCATATATAGAAGTACTTCAATTATGATATGAAGAGATCGAGGTACTCTTGATCAATATCTCTACCACAACACAAAGGTATCAAAATCATGTGGTGGAACATTTTTCTGGGTTTTAAACTCGAAGTTTATGACAATTCATGTTATAACTTGTGACAATTGTTGTGAAATGTTTGTTTTGATATGAAGGAGTTATTACCGATGTACCACGGCAGCATGTGAAGTGAAGAAGAGAGTGGAGAGATCTTCACAAGATTCGTCGATTGTTGTCACGACATATGAGGGAACCCACACACATCAATGCCCATTGACCCCACGGGGCAACAACAGTACTGTGGTTGTGCCGGAAATGACCACCGGATTATGTGGCCCCGGAGTATTGGCGCCGGCAACTTCCCCCAATATTGTCATTTCACAACCATATAATTATCAAACCTATAATCCCCATAACTACCAATTACCCATATTGTCCACTCCATTCGACTTAAGTACTAACTACATCAATAACCCTAATTATAGTACTACTAGTTCTAATAGTTCTATAAATCCTTATTTTTCGGATTTTATTCATCAGGACAGACTGTATTACCCTCCTTTGTCTTCCTCGTCGTCACCATCGTCGTCATCGACTTCGGCTTCTATGGCGGTTAGAGATAGCGGGCTTCTTCAGGACATGATCATGCCATCTCAGGGACTCCAGGAGGAGCCCAAAGATGATCATGAGTTATAACTAGCATATTAAGCATATTATATGTTCTTTTATCCTAGTTTGGTATGAATTTATGTTGCATAATTAAGTTTGAGAATTTTCTTTTGATAAAAATCCCACCTTTAATTTTCCATATTGAGAAAACCCATTAATATTTTCATGAGACAGGATTTCCATTCTTCAATATTAGCTCTTGTTTATATATATAACTTATGTTCTTTCAATTTTTATATTTTAAATGTATATATTTGGCATTTGGGTTTTGTACATCTACTTGTACATAGTAAGTAGTGTATTGAGTTTTTATTCTTTTAGACTCGTTTTTTCCTTTGTTTAGGAGGTTTATGTACAATTGTTGTGTGTTTCTGTATTTTTTGAATAATCCCTTTTGTTTTTGTAAATTGAGTTACTTAAGTTACAAAATATTATGTTTAAGGGTATAAATATATTTCTAATTAAGAATAAAGCTTATTTAGATGATAAAATATTGAGTTAGTATAAATAATCCAAATTAATGCATGATGGATAGAAATGTAAGAAATGAAACAATTATACAATATCCCTTGATGATTAAGAGTTTGATGTTTGGGTTATTGAGAATTTTTTGATGAAAAAAATAAGTTACTTGAGTTTTTAATTAATTATTTTATTTATTTTAAATTTTATAAAAATAATTTTAATATTTAAATTGAGTGGTAGAAGATTGAAAAGAAATAAGATGTTGATATTAAAATTTTTAATAAAAAAATAAAAATGTAACATGAAAGAAGAGCTGTATAGTGAATAAACCCTAATTAATAGGACTCTAGCTAGTTAATAAGCCTAACCCTAGTCTAGTTATTTATTAGTAATATATAGAAATGAATTAAAGATGCATATAATATGTCCATTTATTATTATCTTGCTTGTTTGATACGCAAAATCTATTCCCATCAATACATTTATGGGTTGTTTTGGTTCTTATTTTGATGGACATGAGCTACTGTACTTGGATGCATGTGTAAGTGATGGTCTTAAATAGTTCATTTCCTTATTTTCCTCGTCTATGCTTCCTTTTATTCAATATAATACTTTAATTAGATTTTTGCTCCATACCTTACCTTGTTAATTTTTAATTCATTCAAATCTTTACTTCCAAATTCAGCATTTTTTTTTACTTATTTTTAAACTAGCAAGTTTTTTTATTCATTTTCAACAACTCATCTTGACTGATAATTAATAAGTTATAATCATCTTTACCTTAATGTTTAGTAATTAGCAAGGATCATTATTAAGATGTTAAATTTAAAATACACTAATTAAGATATCTTAGATGATAAGAGTTCTCCAATTTCAATATTTTGTATTTTTTTCAAAATAATTTATAAATTTATATGTTTATATACTATCCTCTTTCTAAATAATTGTTTTATTTTTGTTTATATTAATATTAAAATCATACATATATATATATTTATAATAAAATAATAAAATTAATTTGTAAGTATACTGACAACATCTTTATAATTTAATAAATACAAAATCTTTTTAAAAATAGATAAATGAAATTAAGTTATGCTTATTGATCTTTTTTTTTTTAAATGTCACTTTTCTTTTATAAGACATTGTTTGGCCTCATAGAGGGGTGATTATTCCATTACTTAAATAATGAACAAAAACTTTTTACTTATTCATTTAATATTTTTTTCTATTTTTTTTTTCAAGAATATATTCTAGAAACTGAGAATTTATTTATTTTTATTCTTTCTATTGCTTGCTGTAAAGGAGTTGCAGAAATGTCCCATGATATTATCAATTTAATGTAGTATTTTTGTCATTCACCAAATTAAAACACATATTCATCACAGCTGGACACCATGACATTCTTTTCTTTTGATTTTCCAGAAAAAATGGTTTTATTGTGGTTTCTCAGCTTAATTATCAATTAGAAGAAGATACAAGAATGCAAATTCAATAAATAATTTTATTTTATATGATTCATATATTATAAAAAAAAGTGACAATAGCTTAAGGACCGTCATTATAAAAGATTGAAATTAAATTAAAATATGTGAAAACAAAAAATTAACGAGTACGGATATCTTCAAATTGAGTTTCTCAAAACGAAAATAAGAAAAGGCTATAAGAAAAACTAATGACTATTGAGATATCATTAAAACTGGCACACAAAATACACTAATTAGAGGTTTTTTTTTATATACATAACATAAAGGTTAACAATTTATTGAAAAGTTATCTTACTCGTGATTTTTTTTATAGTATATAAGGATGTCTAGTTTCTCTTTTCATCACTCAAATTTGAATTGATATTGTATTTCATTTAATACGAAAATCTATTTAGTCGGATCAGATTATAAATCTCGGATTTTTGTAATTTGATTAATAAATGTGTTGGTTATAATTTCTTGAGTCCGTATTCATCTCATTCTATACAGCAAAGGAGATGATACTGTCGGATCTGAAGTTCTTTTTTTTTTCTTACAAGGAGTTTGAATTTATCTTTCATCCAGGAGTTTTTTTACATCTATTTTCCAATAATTTTTATGAGTTTCTCATTATTTTGACTGTATTTATAGATAGTTAGTTGTCATTTAACATTTTTCGGCGTTGATTACCAATCTTCGGGCAAAAATTAATTTTACTATTGCTCAAAATTTTGGATAGAGATTTTTCCAACACCGCTTAATTAGTTTGTTCGACTTACTCGTCTTCATCGAACGAATTCCTAATATGACATCGGTTTCCGTTCAACTTCCCAGATTAACATACTTTAATGTTAAACTCAGTTTTTTTTTTTAAATTAATTAATTTATTTATATTTAAACTCATTATATATATATATATTTAAATTATTACTTTTATAAATTAATTATTTATATTTTAATATATATTTTGATATATATTTTAAATTATTATTTTTATATATTTGAATATTTATATTTTGATATGTATATTTTTAAATTAATATATATATATATATATATATTTTAAAATTTGATTATTTATATTTTAATATATATATATTTATTTACATTTTAATTATTATTTATATAATGTAATAACTATTCAATTTAGTATTATTATAAATAATAGATAAATACTAATAAATTTAAAATATTTTAACTATAAATTCATAAAAACGAATACAATCATCATTCTTTAAATTCTTTAAATTATTGATGATTTTGCTCAGGACAGCGTTGACTACGTCTTGTATGACCTTCTTGGCCACACCTTTCACAAATGATGGTCCTTCGTGAGTTATCCATTTTGGTTCAAATACGTTGGTTTGAGAAAGAAGAAAAACCAATGAAGGTCAAAGCCAACGTATTTGAACCAAAATTGATAACTCACGAAGATCCATCATTTATGAGAGGTGTGCCTAAGAAGGTCATACGAGACGTAACCAACGATGTCCTGAACAAAATCGTCAATAATGTAGAGAATGATGATTGTAATATTTTTTTTTATGAATTTATATTGTTATGGTTAAGATATTTTAAATTTATTAGTATTTATCAATTATTTATGAGAATTCTAAAGTGAATATTTATTATATTATATAAATTAATAATTGAAATATTCATATATATATATATATATTAAAATATAAATAATTAAATTTATAAAAATAAAAATTTAAATATATATAATGAGTTTAAATATAAATAATAAAATTAATTATAAAAATACTAAATTTAAATAGTAAACTAGGTTAGTTTAAAAATGAATAACAAAATAAAATATATTAGTTTAAAAAGTTCAACATAAAACAATGTCATATTGAGAATTAATTCATCTTCATTACTCATTGTTATTGAATTTAAATGAGTTCGTCTCTGAAATTATTCTAAAAAAATTAAGTAGTTGGTGGATCAGTTCCATTATAATCTTAATTTTTGCAGATTTATATTATGTAACGTATTAATTTGAATTTTTAGATTTTATTTATTATTATTTACAAATACATTTTATGTAACTCTTTATTTAATTAAATGACCAGTCATAATTCTTTATAAAAAATTAAAATGTCATGGTATATAATTAATTAGTGACATATTAATTAAGGACAAATCCATTAATTAATTATAGTTTAATTTAAAATGTCATGGTATATAATTAATAAGTGACTTATTAATTATAGTTTAATTAAAATTATGGTAAAAAATACAATATCTGGCTGGGTAGCGAAAAAAGTTTCTTATACAGGGAGGATCGAACTTATCAAAACCGTGGTCATGGGCATAACTGGCTACTGGGCGCAGAAGATGGTTATTCCGAAGAAGGTAATGAAGGAGCTCGTCACACTGATGAAGAACTTTATCTAGGACAGTAACGGAAGAGGATGAAAGAAAGTCAAATGGACCATTCTCTGCAAACCAAAGGCCGAGGGAGGCATCAGCTTGAAGAACTGTATCGAGTGGAACAAAACTCTCACTTTCAAGCATCTGTGGGCTTTGGAGCGCAATCAAGAGTCATTATGGATTAAATGAGTGCATACGAGGTTTATGAAATATGAAACCAGCATCTAGACCTGCAAAATTTATGAAGGTATGAGTTGGTCTCTGAAAAAGATTCTTAAACTAAGAAGAGATATTGCAGATTTTTATGACATCTGGCTAGGGGACGAGAAAGACACTCTATTCTAGCACGAACCTTGGTTCAAAAACCAACATATCATCCACAAGGAGGAGTTTCAAAATACCTGTATCAAAAGGGACTGCACAGAAGCAAAAATCAGAGACATTAAAGACGAGAATTGTGACTCACTCTTGAGAAAAAATCCAGAAGGACATATGATACTTGATCATATAAGTAACATATAACTACACGACAAACCGGATATTCATGAATGGAAAGTTGAGGACAATGGGAAGCTGGTATCAAAGAAAATATAGGAGGTAACTCTGGAAAAAGCGTAGAAAGTAGAATGGACTCCTCTTGTAAGGTCAACGAAGATTATCCCTCGACACCAGTTCATCCTATGGCTCGCCTTCTGGGAAAGACTCAACACTCGTGATCGTATCAGCAAGTATATGAGCATCCCGGACGCGAGCTGTCTTTTATGCAGAGGAAATGAAGAAACCATAGATCCCCTGTTCGGGAGCTGCTGTATTGTTTCAGAGCTTTGTTACAGATTCTATAAAAGTCTGGAGCTGATTAGTTTCCCGAGCGAATAAAATTAAATCAAAGAAACAATACTACTCAAAGCCAAGGGAAATAAATTTGCAACAAGCGTGTTCAGCTTTGGAGTAGTGGTGTATAACATTTGGCAAGAACGGAATGCAAGGGTATATGGCAGAACCCGTCGTAGGAGCGTTGAAGAGTTATGGAAAGATATTGTATCGGATCGCAGTGCCCTTGCGGTAACGTGGAGAAGAATTCCAAGCACGGAACAGAACTAGAATATCTGTAGGAACCGGAATTTACCGTTTTTTGAACTCATTAGAATTGAAAGCATTGTAATCAAATAATTCATTTACGTGTTTAGGTTTTTAGTTTTTATTCAGAATGTTACGACTTCAAAATCATTCTAGGTTTGTCTAGAATGATTTCTTAAACTCGTGGGGTTTTTTTTCCGTTTTTGAGAATTTTTAATGAAATGACGTTAATTCGTTTTAAAAAAAAATGTTTTAAATTATTTTGAAATAAACATACGAAGGTTATTGTGGTAAATTTGAGATGAAGAAAAATCACATTCCTTGTAATTTCTCATAGGATGGATGCCATTAGTCTCCACAATCCTGAATTTTGGGCCAATATTTTTTTAATTAAACATATACTATGTTGTATATAAAATATAGCTAGAGAATATGGTTTATAGAAAAATATATATGAAAATTTAGCTAATTTATTTAGAAGTTGGGATAGTTTAACAAAAAAAACCTAAGAAAATAAATAGCAGTTAAATGAAAATATGGTTTTACATTATTGTGGAATATATGTGTTTATTGAATATACACTCTTCTTTCAAATCTCATAATTTTATTAAAAAAAAATTATTGATAAAATATATATATTTTTAAATGTCCTCAGATGTAAATATTCGAACACAGAGAAGGAACACACAAAAGATGTTAATCTAATAAAACAATTAGGATTCTTTCTAGAATCATTCTATTGTCTAAGACGAGACTTTCAAAATCTAGCGGGTATATATAAACTTAGATAATTTTTAAATAATTAAATTTTACAAAATTTTACGAGTTTATATATAATTCAATATTACGATTTTAGATGATTTTACATTAAAAGAATATATATATATATATTTAAATAAATTAATATTACTAATTTTGTAAATATAATATTTTTATATTTCCATTTATTTATTATTATTTAATTAATTTTATATTTAAATACTTATCTGTTTAAATTATTAAGGTATAGTATATTTAATTATGCATATAAATAATGATAATATATTTAAGTAAACTCTTTATTTTAGAAACTATTTTAAGTAGGCGTTTGATTTTTTACTTTGTTTAAGTAGTTAATTATAAGTATAGAAGGAAAAAAAAGTCAAAATTTGGGCTTCACCGGTTTGTCAATTTTAGACTTCAAATTGGGCTTTGTAAGTGAGGTTGGTTCTTGGTCTCGATATATTAAGCCCCCCAAAAAAGATGAAAATATAGATAATTGCTTTTGATTTTTTTAAGTAAATAAATAGGTACATTCAGGGACGGATCCAGAATGACGAATTGGGTGGGCTTGAAAAATTTTAGGGTAGGCTTAAAATAATAACGAGAAAATTTAAAAAAAACAATGATATAAAAGTAAGTTTTACCATTTTTTTAATAATTAAATAAAAAAACAATGAATTATATTAAACTTTTTTAAGAAATTAAGGGTAATTTCATATTTCTACCGTAAAATTTTTTTTTCAAAATGGGCTTCGGCCCACCAAAACCCTACCTAGATTCGTCTCTGAGTACATTTCTGCTTACTATATTTTATTATAACTTCAATTTCTAACTTCTAAAATATCAGTTTATTTCTCTATAAGGCTGTTATTATATTTAGTCATGGTCGTTCCCAACAAAGCTGTCACAATCGCGAGTCAACTCATAAACTTGTTCGAGTTTGCGAGTCGACTAAGCGAAAACGATTCAAGAGTCAAAGAAACTCGTTTAGAAACAAAAACGTAGTAAAGTCACGATTTAACTCGTTGAAATCGATAAATGCGATAAAATAGTGTTATCGGACGATTTTACCTAATAGATTCTTTCTGAATCTTTTGTCGGTAGATTTATCTTTGAAGAAGAATAGTAAGAATCGACTATTATTAAAGAGACTGAATCGATTTACAAAGGAAGACAGAGAGTAGGGATTGCCATCAATTGAAGAATATAGCCTGAGCTGGGAAGGATGGGAAGAATAGAGTTTTTGAGCCGCTGTCGTGGCTGTGGAATGAAAAACAGAAAGAGAGAAGTTAGAGTTTTTAAATTAACTAGCTAAATTAACGAGGTACATTATTATAGTTATAAAATAAAGATAAATAAAAAATAAATTTTATAAAATTATTTCATTTATAAATAGTTATAAAAGATAAAACAATTAAAAATACATAAAAAATATTCCACGTACCTCAAAATTTATCTTTCACATTTTAATTTTTTTTTAGAATATTAACAAAATTTTCAAAATCATAATATACTTCAATGTAAAATGTAAGACATTTAATGCGAATCAATAATTAAAGTCTTAACCGACTCTTAATATTTGAGCTATCATAATTCGTTTAGTTAAGTAATTTTTGTTGTAAGAATAAAATAACACATTTTTAAATATAAAATTCTTCAAATACCCAAACATTTTATATATATATATATATATATATATATATATATATATATATATATATATATTTATAAATATATATATATATATTAATTTTAAAATATGAATATTAAAAGACAAAAATAATAAATAAGTTAAATATATTTAAAAGAAAAATAATATTAATAATTTTTAAAATGAAATTATTTAATTTTTATTTTAAAAATATTAATATTAGTTCCCTTACATGTTAATATTATTTTTTTATCAAACATTCTACTCAAAATTTTAACTTTTTTTTATTAATCAACCATTTAATTTCATATTTATTCATAAATTTAATCAATTTCTCGTATAATAATCTTACTCAAACCAACTCATCGAATTTATATATTTTAACCACCAATATATTTTTTCTCACGTAACACTTCGAACATTTTTAATAAAGTTGAATTTATGTGTAAACATAAACAAAAATTTTAATTAAAAATAATCAAAAATTTTAGACAACATATTAAAATAAACATTCTCATAATTAAAATAAACAAATAACTATAAAATTAAAAAATAATCAGTATTTTTTTTTAGTGAAGAATCCATGAAAATAATAAGTATTATGATCATTAATAGGGGATAATGAGTGTTATGATCAATTTTAGATACAAAATGTTTAAAACTTTATTTGTTGACCTAAATGATATTATAATTTAGCATATTAAAAAAATAAGTGTATAATGTCAAACAAATTTTAAAACAAATAAAAAATAATTTAATATATAAATTAAAATGATAATATTTTATTATATGACTCAACGTTTAGTTTGAACAATTCATCTTCACAATTACATTTTAGGGTAATTCGTCATTAAATCATAAAATGTGTAAATATTTGCATCGATTCTTCACTAACCGGTATATGAAGATTTAAAAAATATGCAAAAATTATTAAAAAAAAATATGATCATTATTAAGAGATAATGAGTATTATAATCAATTTTAGATACAAAATGTCAAAAACATTATTTGTTGACCAAAACATATTATAATTTAGCATATTAAAAATAAATATGTTCGTAATGTGAAACAAATTTTAAAACGAATAAAGAATAATTTAATATATAAATTAAAATAACAAAATTTTAT
>NC_061862.1:45688336-45705415 GCF_907164915.1 Impatiens glandulifera | reverse complement strand
CAACGTTCTTTTAACCTCAGCAAATGGTGCCTTCATGTTGCCCATAAAGTGAGCAACTATGACAAACTCCCATGTTTTTACACATTTTTCTTCAATTTCTGGTGGGAGCTCAAACCGGTGCGGATGATCAAATTATAATTTTTATTTGTCTCATTTATGTCGTTTTGATCTCCAACAACAAGTGAGACAGTCTCTGAGACAGTAGATCCTCACTCAGGTCTAGGAGATTTGGTCGTTTGTACCTCAAAATATTAATAAATTATTTTAGAAATACATTTTGTTTTATTAAATATCTATTTAACTAATTTAGATGAAATAAAATTATATTATGAAACATAATTAATTATTAATTGGATAATTCATTAATAATTGTTTTTTATATAAACTAAGCTTCAAATTTAAAAAGATTTTAAAACAGACTTTTATATCCTTAATATGTGAAAGTTACTATAAAATAGTGGTGTGCAAATTATAGAAGTAGAAGATTATGAGTATATACAAGAAATCATGAAAAATAAAAATAAAAAATGGCAGAAATATTGAAAGATTGGTTTAAACTCACAAATCAAAATGTTAGTTTAAGTGTTTGATTCCCACTAAAATATTTTAATATTAAATAAATTTAATCACTTAATTAGTTTGTAGATAATTAAAGAAGATAGTGAGAATATTTCTTTAATTATATAGGTATTTATTTATTTATTTTGGTCCTTTCCTAGTTAGGTAGTTTGGTCCGATCTGCAACCGTCAATGGCATGCAAGACTTTGAGCATGCATTGCATAATACACATCAAATATATATTATAAATGTTTAAAGAAGAATCAAAATCTTTGAGTAATAAAAAGTAATTGAAGAAGAATCAATTAGTTAGTTAGTTAGGAAGGAAAGTCCTGATTGAAAATCTATAAACTTTTTATAATAGTTTGTCTCCCAAGTAAAAATGTGGACTTGATTCGAGAATGCATGAAAAATAGAACACGGTTTTAATAATGGCACACCTCTAGCCTTTACACGATACTAAAACATGGCGACTCTTTGCAGTTTAATCTGGTTCATGAAAGTGACTACTTTTAGACTTAAAATTAAGAATCCACATGGAATTAGTATTATCAATTTTAATATGAAGTCTCAAGAATGAAGAGTTACACTCTTTTGAGAGGATTTTTTATTTGAGAGAGTTTATTGATATTCAAATTCAAGAACTGACTCGTGATTTGAGATATTTGAAATTAAACATTTCAAGAGGTAGATATCAAAGAATTGTTAAAATCAATATCGATTTGGATAGACTATAGACAATAAAAAAACGGAGGATTGAAAAACAACTAATTGTTGCCATTACTTCAATTTTAAAACTTGAAAAATGGTGAGGAACTATTAATTAAGATATTCTTTTAGGACATCAATTATTATTTCATTGGGAAAAGAAGCACAAATTATGGACATTATTACATACCCTTTTTGTTAGGACTAGAAAGAAACATTGAAATATCTATTTTGTGATTATTGTCTATACGTTTCCGTCATATGATATATATTGATCCCGTGATTGGGATTGTTAAGCGTTTTTTTATATTTTATTTTCTATTTTAAGCAAAATTGAAGAAATGTAATATTTTGTGTTAAATTAATAAAAGTTGTTTAATCTATAGTGATGAAGTATCGTTGTAACATTGGTTTAAATCTATACATTATTTTCTAAATTAAGCTAGAAGTGTTATTACTCAGATAATTATATATATATAAATATTTTGACAAATATGATCTAGGAGACATAACTCAAATTTAATGTTAGGCACTTTATATGTACAAAGAATGAGGATTGAGTCGTCATAATTAAAATTTATAACATATGTAGTTAAGAATATAACTATTAGACTATATTTTTGAAAAAGTAAGAACTCTTTTCTATTGCCTTTTTTAAAATTGGAATTTTTTTATTATTAATCTAAAATTTATCCTCTTCACAAATAAAAATAAACTATATGATTATAAAATAAAACCAAAATTATCAACATGGAAACATATATCTTGATAACATCACAATTGTTGAAAAATTGAAGCATTAATCAATCTTTTTCAAGTAGTATGTCAGAAAATTGGTAGCGGTGGTATAGTATTTTTATTTGCCAATGGTCTGTTTATCGTTAATTGCAGTTAGTAATTAATTATTCTGTTAATTCTATATTAAAATATTAAAAATGTCAATCATTGTGTTAGTGGCGGTTACTAAAGAAGCATAAATAATATTAATGGGGTAGGACTACTAGGTGGTTATGATGGTTTAATATTTATCATATATAAACGATAAGGTTGGATTCTAGCCAACAAACTAAGAACTATTATGTTATCATTAATTTATTAATTAAAGATATTTTATGTAAATTTGCACATTTTTATAAGACTTTCTAATTAAACTTTGTCTTCTTCACTAGATCATTGCAAAGAATATCAATTAGAGTCAAATAAATCTCTAAGCAATGGCTGAGGTCCTTCATTCCCACATATCCTCAAATGAAGCTCATGGGGCATGAGGATTGGAATACTGGTTAAGTGTCATACTCTTTATTGAGGAGAAGTCACTATTACTCTCCCTCCATGAGAATCATGTGACAAGAGCGAGCCATGTCGTTCATACAGTCACACGGTTTTGAGGTGAACCTAAACAATTGTCTCCTTAATTAGCATGATCCAATGGTAATACATGACATCAATTATTTTTCCCGAAGATGGAATTCCAATTTGCTTGAAGGAGGAGGTGTAAGAATTGTTACTCACATAGTCACACATGCACAACAAATGTTAACTTGAGACACTTGGATGGTTACAAAGTGAAACGAAAATATGGACAAAAAGTTCATTTACACCGAGCATGGTTACAAAGTGAAACGAAAATATGGACGAAAATTTCATTTACACCAAGCGAAAATGAGAAAAATAAGAAATTGAGAAAATTTTAGACCTATAGAAAAACATTTAAATATAAAAGAACTTGGACTATGGTCTTGTTTGATTGAAGTTTTTTAAAGATTTAGAGGGAAAAAAATAATGATTATTGATGATTTTGATCAATAAGTGATTATTATTTTGGTAAAAAAACTTAAAGGTACTTATATAAATAAATAAAATAAAAAATAATAATTTAAAATAAAGGGTATTTGGAAGTGGACTGCCCTAGAATTGGGCATCGTGCATAAACGTTCGTATTCGACTCGGGCAAGTCGTTTTAGACTCTTAATCGTGTCGTGTTATGTCGTGTCTCAATCTTATCTGTGTCGTATCGTGTCTTAACCCACTAAAAATATTATAATTCACGGACTCTTTCGTGTCGTGTTATTCGTATCGTGCTAACTTGTGTTTCGTGTTATTCCGACTAGATTTTGTCATTGTGTCAACACAATCGTGTCTTAACACACTCATTTAATTAATTATTTATTTATTTATTTATATTAAATTATATTGTTAGTAAAAATGATAAAATATGATTATTAATTTATTTAATATAATAAGTTAAATGTATTAAATTTCTTAAAAAGTTATTTAATATGTAAAATGTGTAAATATAAATTTTAACAAATAGCTTCATAAATAATAATTTGAATGTCAATTATTTAAAATGTGTTTTAAAACATAAAATAATTATTCGAATAAAATTAGTTAAATTTGTTGTTATAAAGTTATTAATTTATTTAATATATACGTGTATATATATATATTAAGTTAGTTAAATATGATAAATGTGAAATTTTATAATTTTTAAATATTATATAAGAATTTATACTTAAATATTTAATTAGGTATATGATATTTATTATTATAAATAATTAAAAGTAGTGGAAATTTTTTATTATAAAATAAAGTTTTTTAAAGATTACATTATTATTGTATTAAGTAATAGATATTTTTTTAGAAAAAATTATTATAATTAATATAATATTAATTTTTTATTTAATATAATTAAAAGTAATTTAAAATTTATTAGGTTAAAATAAATTTCTACAACTATTCACCTTTCAATTTTTTTTGAATTAATATTAATTTTATAAATTATATTTTTATTTAATTAAAATATTATTTTAATCTTTTTATTTTATAATTTTTGTGTTGGGTAAAATTTTTTATTAACTTGTAAAATTTTGGAGTGATTTAAGATTTTTTTAAATAATTTGATGATAAACAATTAAATATTTGATCAATTACTAGGAGACTAGAAAAAGACGTGATAATTGATAACGTTAATATAAAAGTAGGTAGTTTGAGTAAGAAAATGAGATAGAAAGTGAAAAGGTGTGTAGCAATTAATCCAATTATAAATATATATTATTATATTATTAAAATTTAAATTATTATTATATATTTATTATTTAATGTATTAACAATAATTGAAATTATAAATAATTAATAATTAATAAGTAATTAATAAAAGTAATATCGAAAAGAATTATTAATAAATTCACATTTCTATTCATATAATTTATTTATTTTATTTATATTTTAATTTATTATTTAAGTTAATAGTTTTTTTGTATTTTAGTATGTTTAATTATAATTATAATTATTATATTTATAAAAAAAATAATTTATTAATTGAATAAAATATAATAGGTTTAGAGAATGTTAATGTGAGTAGCTTAAGTCATTTGACTAATTGTGTTTATGTTGTTTTGTGTGTATACTCGTGCTCGTGTCGTGCTTATATTGTGTCGTGTCTATACTCGTGATGTGTCCATGTCGACTTGTAACCGTGTTACGATAGTATAAACTCATAATCGTGTCGTGATCGTGTTATCTCGTGCTTGTATCGTGTCAACATAAGACCCGAGTGAGATAATATTGTATGTATCGTTTCGTACAAATATCGTATTGGATCGTTTCGCTTAGTATTTATCTAACCCATTCCCCAACTCTAATAAGGTAAAGTAAAATTTCCCATCTTTAATTTTGCTTTTACATTCCTATATATGTCTATGGATGATACCATGACTAAGAACTCTTTCATGGATGTTCATGAATCATATACCTATCATATCTTTTTATTGTTTTTATTTGTGTTGACAGAAGATTGAGGTCAATTTGAAATGCACCTTGATAAATTATCAACAAAGCCTAGAACAACCACACTTTGTATCTCATGTCAAACTCATTCATCCATAACCATAGACCTATATATCAATATTGGGGTCTTTGATTAAGTAATCATAATATGATATACAAAATTATTTTGTTTTAAATTCAATTTCTTATCTTCTATAATCCTAATAAACAAAATGTTTTTTTTATAGTGTCTTTTGTCTTCATGACTGAATTTTATTGTATTGAATGATAATGGACTAAAAATGTTTAGAAAGAAAGAAAAAGAATTAACTCATATTTAATTAAATCATTTTTATAAATTTTGAAAAAAACAATTCTTTTCTAACCCAAATATCTTAACCAAGTTTTAATTCTTTTTTAATTTTCACTTCGACTAATTTTTAGAAAAGACTATCAAATTGTCACAATTATTTTCTCGAATAAAAGATATTCACCATTACAAAACTCTTGATTAATTTATATAAAATTATAGATATATTTATTCCTTATCAAATATTATTTTTATTGAAAAAAGATAAAGAAATTCCTCAATTGTAACTAGGAAAAGTGTAATGTATCTTAGGATCGAAATTTAAAGGTTAGGGGTTCTTAAATAAGATAGGACATCTAGTAGTAAAAATTTAAATAATTCATTAAATGGTCTTCTCCACTACTCCTTAATATATATATAGATATATTATATATATATATATATATATATATAGAATATATATATATATATATATATATACTTCTAAAATACCACCTACAACCAAACAGTCCTTCTCTCTCTATCTCTTTCTCTCTCACACACACAAACACACACACACACAATTGCTGAGGCTCACTTTCTTTTGTCTTTCTCTACACTCCTTTTCTATTAAAAAAAAAATAAAATAAATTGCACCTTTACCAAGAAAGCTTCAAATGAAGCATCAAACTCATGATATTCACAAACACTATGGAGAACAAACCATGATGATAAGCTCAAAGCAGCTACCGAAGGAAAATTGCTCCACATTTTCCGATCAGATTCCGACCAGTTTCTTTCTCCCCTGTTCCAAGCATATTCGATTAGTGAGTCATCAGAAATTAAAAACTCTATCTCAGGCTTCACCGACATGCTCGAAATACAAGATTACAACCCTTCTTTATTCGATATGTTCCAAACACCGCCGCCTCCACCCCACCACCGCCGCCACCGGAAATGGCGCCATCTACTTCAGGGCAGTCCACTTCCATCTCTTCATCCTCCACAGAGGTCACAAATGATACTAAGACCACATGCGAAGATCAACACGAACAAGATGATGATGGTGATCAAGAGAAGAATATGAATAAACATCATGAGTATATATATATATTTTTCATCAAATTCCAGCCCTAATTTCCTCGATCTATTTCATCATCTTCTCTATTAGTTGTTAATTGTATATAAATGATCGATCTTTAGTTAAGGATTAATTGGGTTTTGATACCTTTACTGATTAATTAGGTTAAAACCCAAGAAGAAGAATACAAAAAGGCCAAGGCAACCAAGATTTGCTTTCATGACTAAAAGCGACGTTGATCACTTGGATGATGGATATCGATGGAGAAAATATGGCCAAAAAGGCCGTCAAAAACAGCCCTTTTCCAAGGTAATTATTATTTATATATAGCAAGAGAAATTTGCCAAAATGCATATTAGAAGTACTTCAATTATATACTGATATGAAGAGATCGAGGTACTCTTGATCAATATCTCTACCACAACACAAAGGTATCAAAATCATTGTGGTGGAACATTTTTTCTGGGTTTTAAACTCGAAGTTTATGACAATTCATGTTATATATAACTTGTGACAATTGTTGTGAAATGTTTGTTTTGATATGAAGGAGTTATTACCGATGTAACCACGGCAGCAGGTGAAGTGAAGAAGAGAGTGGAGAGATCTTCACAAGATTCGTCGATTGTTGTCACGACATATGAGGGAACCCACACACATCAATGCCCATTGACCCCACTGGGCAACAACAGTATGTGGTTTGTGCCGGAAATGACCACCGGTTAGTGGCGGAGTATTACCGCCGGCAACTTCCCCCAATATTGTCATTTCAAAACCATATAATTACAAACCTATAATCCCCATAACCACCAACTTACCCATATTGTCCACTCCATTCGACTTAAGTACTAACTACATCAATAACCCTAATTATAGTTACTACGTAGTTCTAATAGTTCTATAATCCTTATTTTTCGGATTTTCATTCATCAGGACAGACTGTATTACCCTCCTTTTGTCTTCCTCGTCGTCACCATCATCATCGACTTGCGGCTTCTATGGCGGTTAGAGATAGCGGGCTTCTTCAGGACATGATCATGCCATCTCTGCAGGTGACTCCAGGAGGAGCCCAAAGATGATCATGAGTTATAGCTAGCATATTAAGCATATTATATGTTCTTTTATCGTAGTTGGTATGAATTTATGTTGCATAATTTAGTTTGAGAATTTTCTTTTGATAAAAATCCCACCTTTAATTTTCCATATTGAGAAGACCCATTAATATTTTCATGAGACAGGATTTCCATTCTTCAATATTAGCTCTTGTTTATATATATAACTTATGTTCTTTCAATTTTTTATATTTTAAATGTATATATTTGGCATTTGGGTTTTGTACATTTACTTGTACATAGTAAGTAGTGTTGAGTTTTTATTCTCTTAGACTCGTTTTTTTCCCTTTGTTTACAGTTTTATGTACACTTGTTGTGTGTTTCTGTATTTTTTAAATAATCCCTTTTGTTTTTGTAAATTGAGTTATTTAAGTCACAACATATTATGTTTAAGGTAGAAATATATTTCTTAAGAATAAAACTTATTTAGATGATAAAATATTGAGTTAGTATAAATAATCCAAATTAATGCATGATGGATATAGAAATGTAAGAAATGAAACAATTATACAATATCCCTTGATCATTAAGAGTTTGATGTTTGGGTTATTCAGAATTTTTTTGATGAAAAAAATAAGTTACTTGAGTTTTTAATTAATTATTTATTATTTTAAATTTTATAAACATAATTTTAAACTTTAAATTTAGTGGTAGATGATTGAAAGAAATCAGATGGTGATAGTAAAATTTTTAATGAAAAAATAAAAATGTACATGAAGAAGAGCTGTATAAGTGATAAGCCTATTAATAGGACTCTAGCTAGTTCATAAGCCTAACCCTAGTCTAGTTATTTAATAGTAATATATAGAATGAATTAAAGATGCATATAATATGTCCATTTATTATTAGCTTGCTTGTTTGATAGCAAAATCTATTCCCATCAATACATTTATGGGTTGTTTTGGTTCTTATTTTGATGGACATTGAGCTACTGTACTTGGATGCATGTGTAAGTGATGGTCTTAAATAGTTCATTTCCTTATTTTCCTCGTCTATGCTTCCTTTTATTCAATATAATACTTTAATTAGATTTTTGCTCCATACCTTACCTTGTTAATTTTAATTCATTCAAATCTTTACTTCCAAATTCAGCATTTTTTTTACTTATTTTTAAACTAGCAAGTTTTTTTTATTCATTTTCAACACACTCATCTTGACTGATAATTAATAAGTTATAATCATCTTTACCTTAATGTTTAGTAATTAGCAAGGATCATTATTAAGATGTTAAATTTAAAATACACTAATTAAGATATCTTAGATGATAAGAGTTCTCCAATTTTCAATATCTTGTATTTTTTTTTTCAAAATAATTTATAAATTTATATGTTTATACTATCCTCTTTCTAATAATTGTTTTATTTTGTTTATATTAATAATAAAATCATACTATATATATATATATATATTTATAATAAAATAATAAAATTAATTGTAAGTATACTGACAACATCTTTATAATTTATAAATACAAAATCTTTTTAAAAATAGATAAATGAAATTAAGTTATGCTTATTGATCTTTTTTTTTTAAATGTCACTTTTCTTTATAAGACATTGTTTGGCCTCATAGAAGGGTGATTATTCCATTACTTAAATAATGAACAAAAAACTTTTTACTTATTCATTTAATATTTTTTTCTATTTTTTTTTCAAGAATATATTCTAGAAACTGAGAATTTATTTATTTTTATTCTTTTTATTGCTTGCTGTAAGGAGTTGCAGAAATGTCCCATGATATTATCAATTCATGTAGTATTTCTGTCATTCAACCAAATTAAAACACATATTCATCACAGCTGGACACCATGACATTCTTTTCTTTTGATTTCCAGAAAAAATGGTTTTATTGTGGTTTCTCAGCTTAATTATCAATTAGAAGAAGATACAAGAATGCAAATTCAATAAATAATTTTATTTATATGATCATATATTATAAAAAAAAAGTGACAATAGTTTAAGGACCGTCAGTATAAAAGATTGAAATTAAATTAAAATATGTGAAAACAAAAAATTAACGAGTACGGATATCTTCAAATTGAGGTTCTCAAAACGAAAATAAGAAAAGGCTATAAGAAAAACTAATGACTATTGAGATATCATTAAAACTGGCACACAAAATACACTAATTAGAGGTTTTTTATATACATAGCATAAAGGTTAACAATTTATTGAAAAGTATCTTACTCGTGATTTTTTTTTTATAGTATATAAGGATGTCTAGTTTCTCTTTTCATCACTCAAATTTGAATTGATATTGTATTTCATTTAATACGAAAAATCTATTTAGTCGGATCAGATTATAAATCTCGGATTTTGTAATTTGATTAATAAATGTGTTGGTGATAATTTCTTGAGTCCGTATTCATCTCATTCTATACAGCAAAGGAGATGATACTGTCGGATCTGAAGTTCTTTTTTTTCTTACAAGGAGTTTGAATTTATCTTTCATCCAGGAGTTTTTTTACATCTATTTTTCCAATAATTTTTATGAGTTTCTCATTATTTTGATTATATTTATAGATAGTTAGTTGTCATTTAACATTTTTCCGGCGTTGATTACCAATCTTCGGGCAAAAATTAATTTTACTATCGCTCAAAATTTTGGATAGAGATTTTCCAACACCGCTTAATTAGTTTTGTTCGACTTACTCGTCTTCATCGAACGAAATTCCTAAGATGACATCGGTTTCCGTTCAACTTCCCAGATTAACATACTTTAATGTTAAAACTCAGTTTTTTTTTAAATTAATTAATTTATTTACATTTAAACTCATTATTATATATATATATATATATATTTAAAATTATTACTTTTATAAATAATTATTTATATTTTGGATATATATTTTAAATTATAATTTTTATATATTTGAATATTTATATTTTGATATGTATATTTTTAAATTAATATATATATATATATATTTTTTAAAATTTGATTATTTATATTTTAATATATATATAGATTTTATTTATTTACATTTTAATTATTATTTATATAATGTAATAACTATTTAATTTAAGTATTATTATAAATAATGGATAAATACTAATAAATTTAAAATATTTAACTATAATAATTAATCATTCATAAAAACGAATACAATCATCATTCTTTAAATTCTTTAAATTATTGATGATTTTGCTCAGGACAGCGTTGACTACGTCTTGTATGATCTTCTTGGCCACACCTTCACAAATGATGGTCCTTCGTGAGTTATCCATTTTGGTTCAAATACGTGGGTTTGAGAAAGAAGAAAAACCAATGAAGGTCAAGCCAACGTATTTGAACCAAAATTGATAATTCACGAAGATCCATCATTTATGAGAGGTGTGCCTAAGAAGGTCATACGAGACGTAACCACGATGTCCTGAACAAAATCGTCAATAATGTAGAGAATGATGATTGTAATAATTTTTTTTTTATGAATGGTTAATTATTATATTGTTATGGTTAAGATATTTTAAATTTATTAGTATTTATCAATTATTTATGAGAATTCTAAAGTGAATATTATTATATTATATAAATTAATAATTGAAATATTCATATATATATATATATATATTAAAATATAATAATTAAATTTATAAAAATAAAATTTAAATATATATAATGAGTTTAAATATAAATAATAAATTAATTATAAAAATACTAAATTTAAATAGTAAACTAGGTTAGTTTAAAAATGAATAACAAAATAAAATATTTAGTTTAAAAAAGTTCAACATAAAACAATGTCATATTGAGAATTAATTCATCTTCATTACTCATTGTTATTGAATTTAAATGAGTTCGTCTCTGAAATTATTCTAAAAAAATTACGTAGTTGGTGGATCAGTTCCATTATAATCTTAATTTTTGCAGATTTATATTATGTAACGTATTAATTTGAATTTTTAGATGTTATTTATTATTATTTACAAATACATTTTATGTAACTCTTTATTTAATTAAATGACCAGTCATAATTCTTTATAAAAAATCAAAATGTCATGGTATATAATTAATTAGTGACATATTAATTAAGGACAAATCCATTAATTAATTAATGTTTAATTTAAAATGTCATGGTATATAATTAATAAGTGACTTATTAATTATAGTTTAATTAAAATTACGGTAAAAAATACAATATCTGGCGGGGTAGCGAAAAAAGTTTCTTATACAGGGAGGATCGAATTTATCAAAACCATGGTCATGGGCATAACTGGCTATTGGGCGCAGAAGATGGTCATTCCGAAGAAGGTAATGAAGGAGCTCGTCACACTGATGAAGAACTTTATCTAGGACAGTAACGGAAGAGGATGAAAGAAAGTCAAATGGACCACTCTCTGCAAACCAAAGGCCGAGGGAGGCATCAGCTTGAAGAACTGTATCGAGTGGAACAAAACTCTCACCTTCAAGCATCCGTGGGCTTTGGAGCGCAATCAAGAGTCATTATGGATTAAATGAGTGCATACGAGGTTTATGAAATATGAAACCAGCATCTAGACCTGCAAAATTTATGAAGGTATGAGTTGGTCCTCTGAAAAAGATTCTTAACTAAGAAGAGATATTGCAGATTTTTATGACATCTGCTAGGGGACGGGAAAGACACTCTATTCTAGCACGAACCTTGGTTCAAAAACCAACATATCATCCACAAGGAGGAGTTTCAAAATACCTGTATCAAAAGGGACTGCACAGAAGCGAAAATCAGAGACATTAAAGACGGGAATTGTGACTCACTCTTGAGAAGAAATCCAGAAGGACATATGATACTTGATCATATAAGTAACATACAACTACACGACAAACCGGATATTCATGAATAGAAAGTTGAGGACAATGGGAAGCTGGTATCAAAGAAAATATAGGAGGTAACTCTGGAAAAAGCGTAGAAAGTAGAATGGACTCCTCTTGTAAGGTCAACGAAGATTATCCCTCGACACCAGTTCATCCTATGGCTCGCCTTCTGGGAAAGACTCAACACTCGTGATCGTATCAGCAAGTATATGAGCATCCCGGACGTGAGCTGTCTTTATGCAGAGGAAATGAAGAAACCATAGATCCCTTGTTCGGGAGCTGCTGTATTGTTTCAGAGCTTTGTTACAGATTCTATAAAAATCTGGAGCTGATTAGTTTCCCGAGCGAATTAAATGAAATCAAAGAAACAACACTACTCAAACCAAGGGAAATAAATTTGCAACAAGCGTGTTCAGCTTTGGAGTCAGGGGCGGAGCCAGGATGAAAAATTACCTGGGGCTGACTCCAATTGCACCTCAGATTTAACTTTCTATGTTCGTTTTTTTTTCATGTAATTGATACAATAAATTAATAAATTCAAACATATAAAATAAAAGATGTATGAACATTTACTTTATGAAATTATGAAACAAAATAGTACATTCAAAACATTTAAAACACACATTATTGAAGTTGTGCCCTTCTATTCTTCTTAGAATAAAATTCTTTAATTATTGTATCATTATCAATGTTTTCAAACAACTCTCGTTCAATATAGACGATCATAGAATCTGTTAAAAACTCTTCTTCCATCTTGTTACGAAGAGTTGTTTTCACGAGCTTCATAGCTGAAAATGCTCGTTCCGTTGTTGCTGTAGAAACGGGAAGAGTTAAAACAAGACGAATCAACCTGTCAATTAAATAAATATATTAGTATAAGTAAACAATATAACTATATTTCATAGATTATAACAAATGATAAAATTACCTATCGATCAAATTGTAGGTTTTTGACTTATTTGTCTCAACTAATCTTCGACATAATTCAGAAATAGTTGATAAATTCTGAAATCTTTCATCAACGGGCATGTCAAACTCATATTGAACCAATTGTGTTCTCAAGTGGTGCAAATCTTGTGCATCAAAATCTAGATGATAGAATTTCTCAGCAAGTTGATAGATGTGATCAACATTAAGAAGTTTAAAGTTGTCTTTAGGTTCCAAAGCACCACTGAGCTTAAGAAGTTCGACTGCCTCGTCCTTGAATCTACTATTGAGCTCTTCAATTTGAAAATCTATTGTAGCAACAAATACATCAAATTGATAGTGGTGCTTTGATTAGTTTGCGATTGATTGTTGATCAGAATTTGAAATATAACAGAACATATTACAGATAAAAGAGATTAAGAGAATGAAACATGTAATGAAGGAGGAGAGTTAAGCCGATCTTGCAATGCGTAACATTAGTTCAACTTCCACTTCCTCCGGTAACAATCATCGATCATATATGCTCAAAAGATTTGATGTATGTATTAAACATTTAAGAAAAAAAACAATTGTGGGCATCTTTATAAGAAAAACTATAATATAATATATTATATAATATAATATAATAATATAACAATAACCGCCGGATGTTTTTTAATTTAATTGGGTGGAGCCCACCATAATCAAAAAAAATATTTTAACTGGATTAGAAGTTTGATCATTCTTTAGAGGGGACTTTTATTCACTTTATTTATTTTTTTTATTTTCATTGGGTGGAGCCCACCATAATAAAAAAAATATTTTAATAACCTGGGTGGGGCTGGAGCCCACCCTAG
Source organism: Impatiens glandulifera (assembly GCF_907164915.1). NCBI lineage: Eukaryota > Viridiplantae > Streptophyta > Magnoliopsida > Ericales > Balsaminaceae > Impatiens > Impatiens glandulifera. Next base: position 45,691,347 of record NC_061862.1, on the reverse strand, counting down.
CCCCCTTGGTGGCTCCGCCCCTGTTTGGAGTAGTGGTGTATAACATTTGGCAAGAACGGAATGCAAGGGTATATGGCAGAACCCGCCGTAGGAGCGTTGAAGAGTTATGGAAAGATATTGTATCGGATTGCAGTGCCCTTGCGGTAACGTGGAGAAGAATTCCAAGCACGGAACAAAACTAGAATATCTGTAGGAACCGGAAATTGCCATTTTTTGAACTCATTAGAATTGAAAGCATTGTAATCAAATAATTCATTTACGTGTTTAGCTTTTTAGTTTTTATTCAGAATATTACGACTTCAAAATCATTCTAGGTTTGTCTAGAATGATTTCTTAAACTCGTGGGGTTTTTTTTTTCCGTTTTTGAGAATTTTTAATGAAATGACGTTAATTCGTTTTTAAAAATAAATGTTTTAAATTATTTTGAAATAAACATACGATGGTTATTGTGGTAAATTTGAGATGAAGAAAAATCACATTCCTTGTAATTTCTCATAGGATGGATGCCATTAGTCTCCACAATCCTGAATTTTGGGCCAATATTTTTTTAATTAAACATATACTATGTTGTATATAAAATATAGCTAGAGAATATGGTTTATAGAAAAATATATATGAAAATTTAGCTAATTTATTTAGAAGTTGGGATAGTTTAACAAAAAAAACCTAAGAAAATAAATAGCAGTTAAAAGATAATATGGTTTTACATTATTATGGAATATATGTGTTTATTGAATATACACTCTTCTTTCAAATCTCATAATTTTATTAAAAAAATTTTATTGATAAAATATATATATTTTTAAATGTCCTCAGATGTAAATATTCGAACACAGAGAAGGAACACACAAAAGATGTTAATCTAATAAAACAATTAGGATTCTTTCTAGAATCATTCTATTGTCTAAGACAAGACTTTCAAAATCTAGCGGGTATATATAAACTTAGATAATTTTTAAATAATTAAATTTTACAAAATTTTACAAGTTTATATATAATTCAATATTACGATTTTAGATAATTTTACGTTAAAACAATATATATATATATATATTTAAATAAATTAATATTACTAATTTTGTAAATATAATATTTTTATATTTCCATTTATTTATTATTATTTAATTAATTTTATATTTAAATACTTATCTGTTTAAATTATTAAGGTATAGTATATTTAATTATGCATATAAATAATGATAATATATTTAAGTAAACTCTTTATTTTAGAAACTATTTTAAGTAGGCGTTTGATTTTACTTTGTTTAAGTAGTTAATTATAAGTATAGAAGGAAAAAAAAAATCAAAATTTGGGCTTCACCGGTTTGTCAATTTTAGACTTCAAATTGGGCTTTGTAAGTGAGGTTGGTTCTTGGTCTCGATATATTAAGCCCCCAAAAAAAGATGAAAATATAGATAATTGCTTTTGATTTTTTTAAGTAAATAAATAGGTACATTCAGGGACGGATCCAGAATTACGAATTGGGTGGGCTTGAAAAATTTTAGGGTAGGCTTAAAATAATAACGAGAAAATTTAAAAAAAACAAGTATATAAAAGTAAGTTTTACTATTTTTTTAATAATTAGATAAAAAAAACAATGAATTATATTAAACTTTTTTAAGAAATTAAGGGTAATTTCATATTTCTACCGTAAAAAAAAAAATTTCAAAGTGGCTTCGGCCCACCCAAATCCTACATAGATTCGTCCCTGAGTACATTGCTGCTTACTATATTTTATTATAACTTCAATTTCTAACTTCTAAAATATCAGTTTATTTCTCTATAAGGCTGTTATTATATTTAGTCATGGTTGTTCCCAACAAAGCTGTCACAATCGCGAGTCAACTCATAAACTTGTTCGACTCATAAACTTGTTCGAGTTTGCGAGTCGACTAAGCGAAAACGATTCAAGAGTCAAAGAAACTCGTTTAGAAACAAAAACGTAGTAAAGTCACGATTTAACTCGTTGAAATCGATAAATGCGATAAAATAGTGTTATCGGACGATTTTACCTAATAGATTCTTTCTGAATCTTTTGTCGGTAGATTTATGAACAGGAGTAAATAGATCTTTGAAGAAGAAGAATAGTAAGAATCGACTATTATTAAAGAGAATGAATCGATTTACAAAGGAAGACAGAGAGTAGGGATTGCCATCAATTGAAGAATATAGCCTGAGCTGGGAAGGATGGGAAGAATAGAGTTTTTGAGGCGCTGTAGTGGCTGTGGAATGAAAAAACAGAAAGAGAGAAGTTAGAGTTTTTAAATTAACTAGCTAAATTAACGAGGTACATTATTATAGTTATAAAATAAAGATAAATAAAAAATAAATTTTATAAAATTATTTCATTTATAAATAATTATAAAAGATAAAACAATTAAAAATACATAAAAAAATATTCCACATACCTCAAAATTTATCTTTTACATTTTAATTTTTTTTAGAATATTAACAAAATTTTCAAAATCATAATATACTTCAATGTAAAATGTAAGACATTTAATGCGAATCAATAATTAATGTCTTAACCGACTCTTAATATTTGAACTATCATAATTCGTTTTAGTTAAGTAATTTTTGTTGTAAGAATAAAATAACACATTTTTAAATATAAAATTCTTCAAATACCCAAACTTTATATATATATATATATTTATAAATATATATATATATATATTAATTTTAAAATATGAATATTAAAAGACAAAAATAATAAATAAGTTAAATATATTTAAAAGAAAAATAATATTAATAATTTTTAAAATGAAATTATTTAATTTTTATTTTAAAAATATTAATATTAGTTCCCTTACATGTTAATATTATTTTTTTTATCAAACATTCTACTCAAAATTTTAACTTTTTTTTATTAATCAACCATTTAATTTCATATTTATTCATAAATTTAATCAATTTTTCGTATAGTAATCTTACTCAAACCAACTCATCGAATTTATATATTTTAACCACCAATATATTTTTTTCTCACGTAACACTTTGAACATTTTTA
>NC_061862.1:45670836-45683336 GCF_907164915.1 Impatiens glandulifera | reverse complement strand
TTGAAGGGATGTGAATTGTCACATCGACGAAAGGGCGCCAAAGTTTCCCTTCAAAATTATTGGCAGCAACTTTGAGCGGTAATGTTTTAATGATAGGTTTAAAATATGACCGGTCAACAATTTATAAAAGGAAAGTACATTTTAATATTAAAACCGATTAATAAGATGAAGACCGATGACAGATCGGTTGAAACAACATAAGCGGTTTTATAAATAAACCGTTTAGAAAAAAAGCCTAAGAGCCTAAGGAAAGAACCTAAGAACCATCCTAGCCATTTTCTCTTCCACTGATTCCTTGGTGAGTACATTTGTTGGGTTCACCGGTGATCCCGGTCCGAGCTCAGGGGCGGTTGAACGAATGATCCGCTTAGTTGAGGAGTGTAGCCGAGCTTCTTTTTAGTTTCAACCATTGTTTTCAGGTTTTCAAAAATGACCGATGCCCAGTTAATGGGAGTGTCACTTACTATGTAGGTCATCATATCAAACGTCTTTTTGGAGTAGTTTTGATTTGGAACCTGACACAGAATAGACTGGGTGACAATGTCGTGGAGTATTTGGATGTGGGGGGCAAGATAGGCTTTGAGGCCGTTGTTCTAAACCGGGTTACGGTCCATGGAAAACAGTTCAGCATAGTTATCAAAAGTTTCATCCGTCCGAGGAGGGAAGTCCAAAAACCCTTCAGTCGGCAGGTTGAACATCTCAGCGATTGTTTCTTCTGAGATCTGAACAATAATATTATCGTTTATGATGGAAACAATAAGATTATCGAGCATGGAGCATTGAAAAAAAATTCCAACACTTCAGGAAGTAGGATTGGTTCGGATTCTTCCAAGAATCCACGGAGGTCGGTGTCGACTATTGAGTCGAAGAGAATTTCCTTTGTTTCAATGTCATCAGATGAGAGCACTTAATCAAAGTTAACACATAGGTAGTTTCGAAGTGTAGGATGAGACATCTTTCGGAAGAGTTTTTAGAGAGATGGAAGATAGTTTTTGCAAGATGGCAAGATTTATTGTGATGTTTGAAAAGGAGTGATAGGCTTCTTAAATAGGATGTAAAGATAAAATAACGCAAAGGCATTTAATGTAAGATATTGTCATTTATGATATGTCTTGTTAATAATTTTAAGGATATGAGGAATCTTTGTATTTTCAAGATAGTTTTCTTGGAAAGTGGTGATTTTGTTTTGTCCGAGGTAAAGAATCTGGTTGGGAACTAACTGAATTTAATACTTTGTGGTTTCTATACGACCAACATTTAATATGCCAAAAGTGGATAAAAGTAGGAAATATATTAAACCGAGGTAATACCATAAGAGGTAAAGAGATACTACAAATGATAAATATTAAAATATACAACCGGTGCATGCAACAAAACGACCGGTTGTCCGACAAGATGATTCCTTAGCGGCTGGAGGAAGAGCCGCCTTTCTGCTTCTTCTTCCAAGCTTTCTCAAAGCGGTCGAAGAATGAGTCAGCCGAGTCTCCAGTCATGATTTGAAGTGGGCTTAATCCTACGCCCGGACAGAGGAGAACACCGAGATCGAAAAGAAGAGTGCTAATTTGGGGAATTAAACCGGTATGACGAGTGGAGATCATCCATATTAGGTTGTATAAAACAACCTTGACCAGTTGACCGGAACTTCGTTGGTGATGGCCGTCATGATGTCGAACGACTTGGTACAGAAAATGTTGGTAACATCCTTTCCAAGGATTGATTTACCGACGATATCGTTGAGCAGCTGATATTCAGCCCTCAATGAGGATCTTGCATCGTGATCGTCGACAGGAAGAGGAGATCGAGAGAAGTGTTGGAACATTTTAGTCTTTTGTTCAGCCGATGGAGTTAGATCGGTGAAACCTTCTTTTGGAAGGTCATAACACCGAGCAAAATCTTTCTCGGTGAACTCGAAAACAGTGTCTCTTACCTTGGACTGAATAAGAGTGTCGAAGAAGGGAGTACCACGAAAAACTCTTGCATTACGAAAGAATTCCATAACGGTATCGGGAAATATGATATGTCAGTCATTCAGAAAATTTCTTAGACCGAAGTTCTTAATTGATTTTATCATTTTGTAGATCTCAAAATGGTTTGTTCTTAGGACAAAATCAAACTCAATCTGAAGGACGTTTTGGAAGGGAATGTGGGACATGTTGCTTGAGTAAGATACGATTTTGGAGAGGTATATGATATGTTAGATGTGAGATTATTTATTGATGTGCATCTAACTTATATATTAGGTAGTTGATGGTGTTAACTAGTGAATAAAGCACGTTGTAACCTTTTAACCGTTGGATAAAATATCTTTCTCCAAAACCTCTCTATGAATGTAAGTCATAGACCTTAGACAGTGAGAGATATCATGTCTTCACATCTTTTGAGGCATGACTGCTTTATTTTGAAAAGGAATACAGATACGTCCAAACACAATCAGTTATTCAAAATTTTGTTGAAAATCCAAATATTCCAAAGTAGAGTATATCCAAACCGGTTGGTTTTCAGTTATTAGTTCCGATGCAGTTATTTGGTAAAGTACTAAATAACTGGTCGGTTTACCGCAACTGATAAGCAATGCGGTTTTTCAATAAGTATAATGGTAATTTAAATTTTCTGACATTCTGAGAAGAGCTGAAGGTTTATTCTGTCCGAGACGATATTTCCTTTCAAAGAATTAAGATTTCGGTTTTAAGAAGTAAGTTGATTTATATCGGTAAGACTAAGAATATTTCTGAAGAAGGAGAACTTAGCTTCCTGTAGAGGCTTTGTGAATATGTCGGCTACTTGTTGATCGGTTGATACGTATTCCAACCGAATGTGCTTTTGCTGAACACGTTCCCGGATGAAGTGGTGTCTTATATCAATATGTTTGGTTCTTGAATGTAGGACTGGATTGTATGTAATTGCTATGTCACTTGTATTGTCACAGAATATTGTAGATTCTTCGTCGGTGATACCAAAATCTCTTAGTTGCTGTTGGATCCATAGAAGTTGAGCACAACAACTTCCGACTACCAAGTATTCAGCTTCTGCGGTTAATGTAACAACCGATGTTTTCTTCTTGCTATACCATGAAACGAACCGATCTCCTAAGAATTGGCATGTTCCACTGGTATTTTTTCTATCAACTTTACATCCTGCATAGTCTGCGTCAGAATAGCTTGTGAGGTTAAAACTTGAGTCCTTTAGATATCACAGACCAACTTCCGAGGTGCCCTTTAGATATTTCAGAATTCGTTTAGCGACTGTGTAGTGGGATTATTTCGGATTAGCCTGGAATCTTCCACACACTCCGACTGCAAATAATATGTCTGGTCGGCTTGCTGTTAGGTAGAGAAGTGAGCCAATGATTCCTAGATAAGCTGTCAGGTCTACTCCTTGACCGTCATCATCTTTATCCAGTTTAATTGATGAACTCATTGGAGTGGAGGCTGAGGAACATGTTTCCATCCCAAATTTCTTAAGTAGCTCCTTCGTGTATTTAGACTGTTTAATGAATGTCCCTCCTTCGAGTTGTTGAACCTGAAGACCTAGTAAGAAGCTCAATTCTCCCATCATGCTTATTTCAAACTTGTTAGTCATTAGTGATGAAAAATTATCATAGAGCTTAGAATCAGTAGAACTGAAAATTATATCATCCACATATATTTGAACAAGTAGGATATGTTCATTCTTTTCGAATTTGAATATGGTTTTATGTACTGAACCTATAGTGAAGTCATGCCCAATTAGGAAAGTTGTTAATGTGTCATGTCAGGCTCTAGGAGCTTGTTTCAAACCGTAAAGAGCTTTGTTTAGGCGATACACATGACCGGTCAAGTCAGCATTTTAAAAACTGGGTGGTTGCTCAACGTATACTTCTTCTCGTAATTCACCATTTAGAAAAGCACTTTTAATATTCATTTGAAATACCTTAAGGTTTTTGAAAGCAGCAAATGCTAGGAAAATTCTAATGGCTTCAATTCTAGCAACAGGAGCAAATGATTCTTCAAAATCAATGTATTCTTCCTGTTTGTATCCTTGTGCCACTAGTCTAGCTTTGTTCATCGTAACCAAACCGTCTTCATTGAGTTTATTTCTGAATACCCATCTTGTTCTGATAACCGGTTGATCTTTCGGTCTAGGAACTAAGTACCAGACTTTATTACTCTCAAACTGGTTTAATTCTTCTTGCATAGCTAAGATCCAATCCGGATCCGACAATGCTTCATCCACCCTTTTCGGCTCAATCTGGGATATGAAAGCGGAGTTTTCATACTGTTCCAGTATTTGTTGCCTAGTTCGGATGGGTTGTGAAGGGCTACCTATAACAAGCTCAGGGGGATAATTTTTGTTTCTTTTGAAATTCCTCTGTTTAGGGATGTCTACCAAATGACCGGTTACTTAATCAAGGCTAAACGTATCAGTAGGCTGAACAATAATGTCAGACCGACCGATGTCCTCAGTTGACACTAAGGTGTCAGCTTCCTGCTGTTTGGCAACTTGATCTACTTGATCCGGCTGGGTTTCAACAATACCCGTTTGGTCCTGGAAAAACCGTCTAAAGACTGGAATTTCATCTTCACTATCAGAATGAATATTATGATTTTCCAATCTGTTGTGTAGATCAAAGGATGATGCGGTGTTACTTTCAACCGATTCATCAAATACAACATGAAGAGAATCTTCCACAGTTAATTTTCTAGTATTGTATACTCTATGTGCCTTACATACCGCTGAATATCCTAGCATTATTCCAACATCGGATTTTATATCAAAAACATTTAAATAGGTTTTACCATTCATGTGAATGTAGCATTTACAACCGAAAATTCGAAAATACCGAATGTTTGAGATTATATCAAAATATACTTCGTATGGTGTTTTGTTGCGATGATTGTTAATCATAGATCGGTTTTGTGTATAACATGCAGTATTGATAGCTTCGGCCCAGAATTTTTGAGTAACACCCGAATCGGCTATCATAGACCTTGCGGCTTCCTTGAGAGTTCGGTTTTATTCTCTCGGCCAAACCATTCTGTTGAGGAGTTCTAGCACTGGACAACTCGTGTCTAATGCCGGATTCCTCAAGAAATGCATTTAAAGTGCTGTTTGTAAATTCGGTTCCTCTATCGCTTTTAATGGTTTTTATACGTGTTGATTTCTCATTTTGTAAACGTATAAGCAATGTAATCAAATTAGAAACGATGTCACTTTTGGATGCTAAGAATATGACCCATGTGTATCTAGAATAATTATCAATAACTACCAAGGTGTGATGCATACCGCCTAAGCTAGTGACCCTAATCGGTCCAAATAAATCCATGTGAAGAAGTTCAAGACATCGGTTAGATTGAATATACTCTGTTTTCCCATTTGACAGGCTGAACATACTATTAGGATCGGGGACGCCCTTGGAGGACCGGGATGGTTCCGGTTTTAGGAAGGGTGACCTCTTACAACACACAACACACTTTGGTGATAGTCCGGTTAGAGACTATAACCGTTCTCAGCACTTCGCAAACTGTCACAGACTCTTGAACCGGGTTTAAGGGCGGAAATGTCTGTTTCAGTCTGAAGTAACGTATGCGACTTAGATGATGTTTAGAAGGAGTCGGTTTTAGAAATATGAGTGGACCGGTTTTTGATATAAGGAGTAAGATTGTTTTGGTTAGGTTAAGTGAGTAAGCAGTAAATGAAGGAAATAACACGAGACAAGATTTTTTATGGATGTTCGGAGCAAACCCTCCTACGTCACCCCTTTTTCTCAGGTTATGAGAAGGATATCCACTAACTTTCAAAGTTACAACAATAACACAGCCGGTCGAGCCCAACTCGCTACTCGCCGGATACACCAACTCACTCTTGATGTAATACACAACACAACACAAACACACACAAACAAAGCTTCCGGTTAATGACACAACGGTTTTGGATCGCGCGTAAGATTTCTTTATCTCTCTAAGATTTTCGTAACTTGTGTGTCGCCATTAATGAGGTCGCTTCGTCTTCCTTTTATAGTAAAGATGATCCCAACGGTTACTTTCTTCTCTCACCGTAGGATTGGTTAATCCAGCGTCACGCCGGTGCAGGGAGGTTGCTTGCACGTTTCACCTTCCTCAACACTTGGCAAGCATGCAGACACCCCTCAGGTAAAGATGACGTTGCCGGTTTGCAGATTCGGACACGTGTCAGGCATGCACCTTCCGGCTGTCGAAGTCAGATCAATAAATCATCATTGTTTTCCTCGCATGCTTCTAATCGGATCTTATCTTCATTTATCCCTTCGATACACGTCTATTTCGTCATATTACGTCATCTCTGCAGATTGTAGTTTCCGGTTGTTTCTTACACAGTATAGTCCGGATGGAATGTAAACTTGTCTTTGCTAGCTGGTCTCTTGAAGGAGTTAGAAACCGGTTCCTCTGATCTTGACTTGATCACTTGGAATTGGATTTCTTTGAAGTGTTCTTCAGCCGGTTTATGAGGCTCCAGCCGGTTTGTTCAATTCGATCTGTTCCTGCACATAGAAGTTAATATTTGTTTAGTTTTTCTGGCCGGTTCCAAAAATTAACTTACTTAATTTTTCTATCAATTTCTCCCTTTTTGATTATTTAGAATAAATATTCAAAATTTGTAATGTATGGCCGGTTTGAAAATTAACTTACTTAATTTTTCTATCACATACTTTTTCTTTATTAAATCTTATATCAGGAATTCTTCAACTAACCTATTAGTACGAATGTAGTTTATAGTTTTGAAGTTTAAATGATTTAATCTCTTATGCGACAACCAGGTTTGATCACTTCTAGCTACCATACAGACAGGGTGTTCAATTTTATTCCTCCAGTCTACCTTGTAGATATTTCCTAACCTATTTCCGGTTAGTAATGTGTTACTCTGAGAATTCTTAACTAAGCATGCGTGTTTATGAAATTATACAGTATATCCGGCGTCACACATTTGACTTATACTTAGCAGATTAAAGTGTATGTTTTCAACAAGGAGTACATTATTGATTGTTAAGTTACCATGGACAATATTACCCTTGCCCACAGTTCTACCTCTTGAGTTATCACCGAAAACTATCATTGAACCGACTTCTACCTTGATATCGATCAGGAGATTGCTGTTTCCAGTCATATGTTTGGAGCAACCGCTGTCTAGATACCACTCATAGTTTCCAAGCCGCTTCATCATAACCTGTAAAATATACATATTTACAACTATTTGGTACCCACATTTACTTGGGTCCGTGATTTATTAGTCCCTTAGAAATCCATACTTTAATTATTTGCATAATTTTCCCGGAGATGGTTTTGATGGTCCTATATGCGCTAGGTTTGATGTGTTTTTGTCTACTTAGTGTTACCTTGTGGTGTTGAGGTGAGATTTAATCGGTGTAATATGAGTACCCGTTGTTTGGTTGAGTGGGTTTTCTTCTCCCAGGATGAAATAATTTCGTTGTATCGGTTGGACCTACATAGGTTATCTCCTTGGCTAGTTTTGAGTCATGAGATGACTCAGTATAGGTTGAAGAGATCTTAACGAAGCTTATGAATGGAAGCTTGTCTTTAGTCAGATTCAATCCTTTGGATGATTTGTGTTGGGTGGGTGTGTTAAAATTATAACCTAGACCAAATTTACACTTATAGGGTCTTTGATAGCTTGTCATTTTACTGACTACTTCACTAGATCTTTTCCATGCTGCCATTAATTACTTGGTTCTCTCATCTTTTCTTCGGTCAACTTTTGAACTGACTCCTCGAGTTGTTCATTTTTAGAGGATAGTTCAGGTGTTGTCTCAATTTCGATGATCTCATCGGACTGGGCATTATCGGTTTCAGGGTTGGGCCGGGCTAATGCTACGAGATCGGTTCTAAAATTAAGCCGGGTTGGTACTAAAGTTGATAAGTGTTTATACTCTACTACCATGTCATTTAATGCAGTAATTAAATCTTCTCTAGTGAATTCATCACAAGAAAAATCAAATACCTGTTCCTCATTTTCCATGAGACAGGAGATTTCATCATCGTCGCTATCACTGTGAGCCCATAAACTTCCTCTAACATCGGCTATCAATGTTTTTTGAATTTCCTTCCCTTCACCGGTTTGTGGGTAGTTGTTTCGTTGGTTATGATCATCCGGTTTCCGGTCGTCCCTTCGTGGCTTTCTGCATTCCCACCTGTAATGTCCCAAACCATCACAATTATAACATCTAATGTTAGATTTATCACCGTAGTTGTAGTTGTTTGTCGGCTGGCTTTTCTTCATAAATCTGCTTAATTTCTTTGCAAGCATGGCCATTGCATCCTCAGAAAATTGTTCTACTAATTTGATCGGTACGGTAGTTGCTGGTACTATGGATGTTACTAGTGCCTTAGTAGCGGTTGATGATGATGCTTGATTTTCAATCCTGAATTTCATTTCAAACTCATATGCTTTTAGGTCTTCAAATACATCATGTAGCTTCATCTTGTCTGGGCAGTTTGATTCCCTCATCACAATCGTCTTTATATCCCATGCACTAGGAAGAGATCTTAAAACTTTGATGATTGTTTCCTTATTGTCATACTTCTTTCCAAGAACCGACAATTCATTTACCACATTTGTAAAACGATCACTAAACTCCTTCATAGTTTCACCTGGCCTCATCTTGATGTTTTCAAACTTCTGAGTGGCCACCATTATCTTATTTTCCTTGGTTCTTTCGTTTCCTTCGTGGAGTTGAATCATAGTTTCCCATGCCTCCTTTGCGGTTTTGCATTCTCTAACCTTACTGAAAGTGTTTCTGTCCAGAGACTTGAAGATGTGATTCCTGCAATGATTATCCAGATTGTTTCTCCTTTTATCTTCGGCTGTCCATTCCTTTTTGTCCTTCTCAATCTTGATCGGTCCTTCAGACATAATGAATGTCATCTCATCATCCATAGTAATCAGGTGCAAGTGCATGCATATTTTCCAGTTGGCAAAATCGTCTCCTTCTAGCATTGGAGGTTTCTCGTCGAAAGTCATGCTTGTTTGCTTAGTGTTTCTTAAGTATTGAAACTGACTACTCTGATACCAATTGTTAGGATCTAGATCGTCGATGGCGGACCGGGGTCCAGCCGGATGGAACTTTTTGACTACACTCAACAGTTGGCGTTAATCCAGTTAAGAATTAACACTTGGTTTCAATACTACACAAACTGTCATAAACCCTTGAACTAAGTTCAAGTGCGGAAGTGGTTTGTTTCAGGTTGAAGCAACACACACACATGATGAGTAGAGATAGGATCTGGAGGGTATCTGTTTGAAGATTATCGGTCGAGAATTAGTGATGCGGTAGGAATAGTATGGGTCGGTTAGAAAATGGAACCGGTTTGAGTATGAAGAGTCGGTTAGAATGTGGAACCGGAAGAAGGTAAAGTACGAGACAGGTTTTTATGGATGTTCGGAGATAAAACTCCTACGTCACCCATTGTTCTCAAACCACGAGAAGGATATTCACTAAGGAATACACAAACACAATACACGATCGAGTCTTATTTACTGCTCGATAATCACTCTTACAATTCTCATAGTAATTGTAATACACCTCACAAACACACACTTAAGCTTTGAATCTTAGAGAGATAATGGCTTTGATCACTTTATAGTTTTAGTTTGTTCTCTCTCTTGTCTGTATCTTTTCTTGCTTCTTCCGCTTCTCCTTTTATAGGTGAAATATGCCAACGGTCACATTTCTTCAACGGATACTTTCAGGGTAATCCTTGAATCTCATTGGTTGAGCAGAGAATCAGCATATCATTAAATGCGGTTTAACCTTCCAAGGCATGGAGCAGACCGACTTGATTTGTCTTTGCTTGATTATGACAATTGTCGGTTGGACAATTGCCTGCACATGGGAGGTTGTTCCTTTGACTTATACCAGAATGGTAACTGTTTCTTCAGACAATCTTCTGCAGCCTACAGCATATCATCAGACTTGTACAAAAATAGTAATGTCACAGTCTGATCCTTTGATGTAATCTTCTGCATATACCCAAAGTGTCTGTTTGCACCAATTTGTAAGCTGCTCTTTATTTGATATCTTTGACTTCTTTCTTTAAGTAGTCTTCTCGTTGGATTTGTTCTTTGGATTTGGATTGAGTACTTCATTCCAATTTATCAGGTTAGCCGGTTGCGCAATTCAACCGGGCAGCTTCCGGTTTTGGATTTGTCTCTTCTGGCCGATTTGAAATCTTTGTCGTTCATGTTGTTCTGTTCAATCGGATGGCTTTAGTTTGTTCATCTGCTTCTTCTAGCCGGTTTGATTACTTGACCGATTGAGATTCCTGACCGTTCCTGCACAATAATTTTAATAGGTTAAGCTTTTTATTTAATCGGTCAATTTTATCTAACATATATAATAATAATAATAATAATAATAAAATATCAAATAAATATATATTTATATAAAATTAATTATAAAATTTATTTTAAGAGAGATAAAAAGAAGGAAATAAAGGGGTCCAAACTCAAAGATCAGACAGTTGTAGAGGAATTTATATATATCTTTGAGTTTGGCCTCCTTTGTTTTCTTCTTTTTATTTTCTGCTTCCTGACTTTTCTGGTTTTTTTGCTCTTCTTCTTTAGCTTTATCACATTTATTGTGTAGGAAAGTATTATAGAAAGCACACATTTTTGGTTTCCATTCATAAGAGATTTCCATGACATTGTGCTTTCCTTTTCTGTCAATAACTGCCATTTTCATTGGCAGGACACTCCTAGGATGCATTTCAATGCTAATTTTAGCAAATGACAAGTGCTCTCCTCCTTCAGTTATTGGGTCCATATATAATGGTTTCCCAATTGTATTTGTTAAATGACTAATTGCTTCAGCATTGTACATGTGGGCTGGAATGTTCTAAAGCTTGAACCAAATCTGGGCTGTATCTTTTGGTTTGCTTTGTAGATTCATCTCTTCTGACCATTTTTCCAGCTTCATGCAATTTGATCCTATGTAAGTATGTCATTTCTCCAAGATTTCTTTCAGATTTGAGCCTTTTTTGAACTGCAGAAAGTAGAGATCATGTATATTTGCAGAAACTTTTTCAAGCCCCTTTTCTCCCCACTGTTTAATTAGAGCTTCTTTGGTAGTTGAGAATGATACTCTATTTTTCCCAATAAAGTTTTCAACCACTACAAACTCCCAGTTTTCAATACATTTATCCTCTACTTTAGAAGACAGTTTGAATTCAAAAGGAGAGTTGAGTACCTCCAACTTTGTTTGAATATCCCCCAAGTAGATTTTTCCTTTGTAGCCATGATCTTCAGATTTCTTTTCTGCTTTATTCTTCCATACCTCGTTGACTTTCCATGTTGAATTATTTCTGATAGTGTAGGTCTTAGTTTTGGTAGCCTTCATCAGCTCCTTCATTGCATCAACTAACCATTTAACTATTTCCTCATATTCTGTTTTCTTTAGTAAATTCCAGTTTTGGAGATAATGAATATTAAGTTGGACTGTTATTTGCTGAGTTTTCTCTTTACTGATTGAGATTTCACCCTTCTTAGCATGCATTAGGAGTTTGATAATCTGGTTTTTAAGACCAAACATGTTGGCTCTTTCATTATAACCGACATTCTAAATTACTTATTTCTTCCCTATTTTCCTGCAGCATTTTCTTTAGAATTTTTAACAACAATTGGTTCCTTACCTTTGTTGCATTCCTGTATTTCCTGGATTATTTCTAAGCAATCATATCAATTTTCTTTTCAGCCACCTCCCTTAAACCTTCCATTATAAATTGACTTCATACTTATTGTTTTTCTTTCTTCCCATTTTAATGAAGAACAGAACAAAGCAACAAAGCAATTGAGAAGAGAAATTACAGAATATGGTATAACATAAACCATAACTATACAAAACAGGGTAAACAAGAAACCCTAACCTTCCAACCAAGCTCTCTATAGATGAATGACCGACCTAACAATTAGAGCCGATACCGTGTCGTTCGTATATATAAATGAGGAGTGATAACATAAAAAATAAAATAATTATTATAGAAAATAAAATGAGAGAAAATAAAAAAAATAATTAGGATGAAAAATTAAAATATATGATGAGTGATAACATAAAATAAATAAATTAATTATTAGAGATACAAAATTAATTATAATATATATATATATATATATATATATATATATATATATATATATATATATATATATATATATATATATATATATATATATATATATATATATATATATATATATATATGATACCGAGAGAAAATAAAACAGAAATTTAATTAGAAAATATATTATATATATAGAGAGGAGAGAAATACATATTAAGCGTTGTTATTATATATATATATATATATATATATATATATAATAATAATAATAAAGAAAAAAATTAAAAATAATTAATTAAAAGGCAGGAAAAATATATATATATTATACCATAAGAATAAAAATATAAAAAGGAAAATTATTTTAAAAAAGGAAAATTTGTAATTTTATTCTATGTTTAATAAATGATATTAAAA